>NC_041229.1:14274918-14282034 GCF_002837175.3 Physeter macrocephalus | reverse complement strand
CATGAACCCGTGTCCCCTGCATCGGCAGGCGGACTCTCAACCACTGCACCACCAGGGAAGCCCAACTCCTCTATTTCTTGAACAACTCACATCTAATCCCACAACAAATCCTCTACCCTCAAAATACATCCCAAATCTAGCCACTTCTCACCTCTTCCACAGTCTGGTCCAAGCCACCATCTCTCACCTGGATTCCTACAAGAGCTTCTCAACTTGTATCCCTTTATACTCCCCACTACACTCTATTCTCAGCAGATGAACCTTTAGAAACATAAGTTAAATCATATCACTCCTCTGCTCAAAACCCTCTAATAGCCCTCCATTTCTCCTAAAAGTACAAAGTCCTCCATGAGCTGCCCCACCCCCATCTCCTCTGATTTCATCTTCTACTGGCTTTTTCCTCACCTACTTGGGTCACTTCACTCCAACCACACCAGTCTCCTTGCTGCTCCTTGAGTACTGGCCTCAGGGCCTTTGCACTTGCTGCTTCCTTTGCCTGGAACACTCTTCCCCCCTAGACAGATGCACGGTTGCCTCCTTCACTTTCTTGAGACCTCTGCTCAAATGTTACCTTTTTGGTGAGGTCTCCCTGACCACCTACATAAAATAACAACCACAAAACCTTGCTTTCTTGTTCTCCATAGCTCTTACTATTACCTGACATATCGTGTATTTATTTCTTCATTGTTTTACTATGTATATCCCTCCATCTTTTTTTAACGGTTTGCTGTTTTGTTTTGTTTTTAATTTATTTATTTATTGTTTTATTTTATTTTTGGCTGTGTTGGGTCTTCATAGCTGCGTGTGGGCTTTCTCTAGTTGCAGGGAGTGGGGACTCCTCTTCGTTGCGGTGCGCGGGCTTCTCATGGCTGTGGCTTCTCTTGTTGCAGAGCACAGGCTCTAGGCACAAAGGCTCAGTAGTTGTGGCACGTGGGCTCAGTAGTTGTGGCTCACGGGCTTAGTTGCTCCGCAGCATGTGGGATCTTCCCGGACCAGGGCTCGAACCCGTGTCCCCTGCATTGGCAGGCGGATTCTTAACCACTGCACCACCAGGGAAGCCCCATCTTTTTTTCTAACATCTTTATTGGATCATAATTGCTTTACAATGGTGTGTTAGTTTCTGCTTCATAACAAAGTGAATCATCTATACATATACATATATCCCCATATCTCCTCCCTCTTGCGTCTCCCTCCCACCCTCCCTATCCCACCCCTCTAGGTGGTCACCAAGCACTGTGCTATGTGGCTGCTTCCCACTAGCTATCTATTTAACATTTGGTAGTGTATATATGTCCATGCCACTCTCTCACTTTGTCCCAGCTTACCTTTCCCCCTCCCTGTGTCCTCAAGTCCATTCTCTATGTCTGCGCCTTTATTCCTGTCCTGCCCCTAGGTTCTATCCCTCCATCTTGATTGTAAGTCCCCCATCAGAGCAGGAGCTTTGAGTATTCACTGCATAGCAGATGCTTTAAAAATACTTGTTAGGGCTTCCTTGGTGGCGCAGTGTTTGAGAGTCCGCCTGCCGATGCAGAGGACACGGGTCCGTGCCCCGGTCCAGGAAGATCCCACATGCCGCGGAGCGGCTGGACCCGTGAGCCATGGCCGCTGAGCCTGCGCGTCCGGAGCCTGTGCTCCGCAACGGGAGAGGCCACAACAGTGAGAGGCCCGCATACCGCAAAAACAAAAACAAAAACAAAAACAAAAACTTGTTAAATAGATGTGTTGGAATTTTTTATAAAGTTATATAAATATTATTATTTTTAAAATCTTTTAAGAAAAGGAAATGGGTATACAGACAGAAACATGAATGAAAAGACCCGGCTTGTCTCTTGTGATTCAAATTCACAACCCAAAATGTCAACTCTCATCCTATTTTCTGCAGTGTCTCAATTGGTGGATGACATATAAATGCATGACAAGTTCCCAGAGGTGAATCTGGAACTACATGTAATTCCCAAGGCCCCACCATGATGCCACCATTTCTTTCTTTTTTTTTTTTTTTGAATTTTTGAATTTTATTTTATTTATTTTTTAAACAGCAGGTTCTTATTAGTTATGTATTTTATACATATTAGTGTATACATGTCAATCCCAATCTCCCAGTTCATCCCACCACCACCACCCCACCACTTTCCCCCCTCAGTGTCCATACGTTTGTTCTCTACATCTGGATGCCACCATTTCTGACCCACTCAGACAGCATATAGGAATCAAGTGAGTATAAATGACTTTTTGTAGGGATGAACTGGAATATGTCTTCATTTATAAAAGTTAAATCTTTTCTAAACTTTGTACCTTAACTTTTATTTACAGTAAGTTACCTGAGATGTCTCTGACAACACACCTTGACCCATCAGGACATCACCATGCCATAGTTGACATCAACTGGTCTAATGAACTAACTTGCTGTTTACTACTTCAGAGTTCCCATGAAGTACTCCTCACCCTGGCCCTCAGGACCTACTAATCCCAGTTATGTATTTTATACATATTAGTGTATACATGTCAATCCCAATCTCCCAGTTCATCCCACCACCACCACCCCACCACTTTCCCCCCTCAGTGTCCATACGTTTGTTCTCTACATCTGGATGCCACCATTTCTGACCCACTCAGACAGCATATAGGAATCAAGTGAGTATAAATGACTTTTTGTAGGGATGAACTGGAATATGTCTTCATTTATAAAAGTTAAATCTTTTCTAAACTTTGTACCTTAACTTTTATTTACAGTAAGTTACCTGAGATGTCTCTGACAACACACCTTGACCCATCAGGACATCACCATGCCATAGTTGACATCAACTGGTCTAATGAACTAACTTGCTGTTTACTACTTCAGAGTTCCCATGAAGTACTCCTCACCCTGGCCCTCAGGACCTACTAATCCCAACATTCGAAGCATCCATAAAGACAAAGAAAATTTCCTCCATCACATAGATGGGGCAATGGGGCACAGAAGAAAACTCACAAAAATAACCCAAATAAGAATAAGAGGGCTTCCCTGGTGGTGCAGTGGTTAAGAATCCGCCTGCTGGGCTTCCCTGGTGGCGCAGTGGTTGAGAATCCGCCTGCTGATGCAGGGGACACGGGTTCGTGCCCCGGTCCGGGAAGATCCCACATGCTGCGGAGCGGCTGGGCCCGTGAGCCATGGCCGCTGAGCCTGCGCATCCGGAGCCTGTGCTCTGCAACGGGAGAGGCCACAACAGTGAGAGGCCCACGTACCACAAAAAAAAAAAAAAAAAAAAAAAGAATCTGCCATTTCAGGGGACACAGGTTCGAGCCCTGGTCCGGGAAGATCCCACATGCCGCAGAGCAACTAAGCCCGTGTGCCACAACTACTGAGCCCATGCGCCACAACTACTGAAGCCCGCATGCCACAACTACTGAGCCCACGTGCCTAGAGCCCGTGCTCGGCAACAAGAGAAGCCACCCCAATGAGAAGCTCACGCACCACAACAAAGAGTAGCCCCCGCTCGCCGCAACTACAGAAAGCCCACGCACAGCAACGAAGACCCAGAGCAGCCAAAAATAAATAAATAAAATAAATAAATTTTTTTAAAAAAAGAATAAGAATGCAAAATGGTATAGATGATCCTATTTGCAAAGCAGAAATAGAGACACAGATGTAGAGAACAAACTCATGGATACCAAGGGGGTAGGGGAGATGGGATGAACTGGGAGATTGGGATTGACATATATACACTATTGATACTATGTATAAAATAGATAACTAATGAGAACCTACTGTATAGCACAGGAACTCTACTCAATGCTCTGTGGTGACCTAAATGGGAAGGAAATCCCAAAAAGAGGGGATATATGTATACATATAGCTGATTCACTTTGCTGTACAGTAGAAACTAACACAACATTGTAAAGCAACTATACTCCAATAAAAATTAATTAAAAATTAAAAACATTTTTTTAATTTTAAATAAAGAATAAGAACCCAATTGTGCTTATGCCTAGCCCATTGATTTCTTGGCTAGGCCACCAAAATCATCCCCCTTGCTATCCCATGGACTCTACAAAAAGGAGAAGGGAGAAGAGGAATTAAAGTAAAATGCAGTGGCCAAGTCATGTACAGATGCTTTACACCAGCTGCCTCCTGCATGCGTCTTGACAACCTGAAAAGCTGAGCAGTAGCAGCATCTACTTCTTCTTCTTCATCATCTTCATTAGAGTCATTTTTCCCTACCGGAAGCTGAAATTGCCCAGCCGAGTGGCTGAGCTGAGAGGCCCAGCTTTGCCAAGCCCCAAAGCCCAAGCCCTCATAAAACCACCACATGGCACCTGGTGCCTGGATTCTCGATCTCCCCGCCTCTGCCCTGACAGCATCGGCCAGGGGCTTCTTATACACAATGAGCGTTTCTCCTCCTTACCTTGGTGTGCTCTCCTGATGAGAACATCCAGTCTACCCTGGTCATGTGTTTCTCTTCTGTGCTGTGGAAAACACATCCCATCTGAGTCGAATCACCCACATGAGCCATGAGCTCTGGGGATAAAATGGTAAATCAAGTCAAACTCAAGGTATAATCTATAGAAGCCAAAGAACTTCTAGAAGAGATAATATTTAGCCAAAGATCCTCAACGGTAAAATCAATGTCACCACCAAATACTGCACACTTTCCCTCCACAGATGATCCAGATTATTCTGTGTGGTCAGAGTACTCAGAGGCCTCTCACTCAAATCCACACAATACCCCAAGGATAAGACAATACCCTCTAGCTACCGACATACATCAAGTCTGAGGGGTCCCACTGACTTCAGTAAACACTTTCTGGTTCTCCTTAATTCCTTTCTCCTTCTCCTTTTCTAGAACTTCTCCCACAAGCCCCAACTCCACTTCAAGCTTGTAATAAAGAAAGTACAGAAAACATGGAAGCCCCCCACTTTCTGTTCACCAACTTAGATACCCACATCTGCTTAACATAAACAGGAAGTGAAAAGTTATATAACTCTCATTCTTATAAATAATCCACTGGCTCTCCTAGCTGAAAAACTGAATCATGGGTAACTCTCTTCAACTTCTTTTATTCTTCTACAAGTTGTCTTAGGACTTGCTTAGGACAATTCTGGCTAGAGTACAGGTCACAGGACTGCTTGCTAATTAGGCCAAGACAATAGACAGTTTTCCTCTTGGCTTTTCTTTCTGCTTTAATCCCTGCCCCCACTTCCCCATCTGCTCCCCCTCCCCCTGCTCCTGGCTTTCCAACACATAGTCTCTTCCTCCTGCTTATTTGTAAAAGCAGCTGATCCCATCATACGTTTACTGCTTTAGTCATTTCAAGAAGTCCCTGAAAAAGAAAACAATTAAAAGATGCTTCTGATTTTTCAGTAGTGCTCTATACAAATCGACCACAAAGTCAATTAAGAAAAGAAAGGCAGGATGATATTTAAGGGAGACACAAGCCTAGGTCTTAACTGGACAGAGTTCCTTCAAAAGAGCATTAAGCGGAGCTCATAAAGGAACACAGTACATCAGCTAACCTTTTCATCCAAATTGTGTCCCTGGGAGAACGTTAACGTCCCACCCAGGAGGAAAGACGCACAATGGGAGGAAAGCAAAAGAAAATATTATGAACTCAAAACTCTATGGAGAGGGCTTCCCTGGTGGCGCAGTGGTTGAGAGTCCACCTGCCGATGCAGGGGACACGGGTTCGTGCCCCGGTCCAGGAAGATCCCACATGCCGCAGAGCGGCTGGGCCCGTGAGCCATGGCCGCTGAGCCTGAGTGTCTGGAGCCTGCGCTCCGCAACAGGAGAGGCCACAACAGTGAGAGGCCCGCGTACCGCTAAAAAAAAAAAAAAAAAAAAAATTCTATGGAGGGAATTATTTTGGAAGTAATAAAAATTCACTGCAAAGAATACCAATAGGGAAGGAAACACCCTCTAAATCTATGAGTATATTAAGAATTGAACCCTATTTTTTAAATGCAATAATAAGAACTGAACATTCTGAGTTCCTTCAACACAACAGGCATGTGCTAGACACCTAGGATATCACCTAGTCATTACAATATTTTGAGATATGCACTATTACTCTCCCATTTCACAGAGGAAGAAAGTGAAAGAGCCCAGAGCTTCATGGCCAGTAAAAGGCAGAGCCAGCACTCAAACCCAGGCCTGAGTGAAAACAAAGCCCACGCTTTCTCACTCCCTTTACTGTTACCACCTCACATAAGTGGAAGGATGGCTGATTCTAGAGCAAAAATATGGGAAGTTAATATTATTTTTATTTGTAAGAAAATTGTCTATACCACTGAAATTTTGTTTTCCAAATATTAGGAACTTTCTCTAAATTAGGGTTTAAAGCACTGTTAGGTGTGATTCCAAAACATGGGCTTTTAATTATTTCATTATATTGCCTCCCTTCTAGAATCATAGACCTTTATAAACTGAGAAGAGATTAGAATAGAATAAAAATAATAGAGTAATGAAATTAGGGATCCAGAAGCCACCTAAAGCTCACATACTATACTACCTACCATGGGCAAGAATCCCTTCAATAAGAATATTTTCTCTCCTTGAACAACATATTTTCCAAAATGTTAAACCAAACTCAAAACATTGTTCAAGGGCTTCCCTGGTGGCGCAGTGGTTGAGAGTCCGCCTGCCATTGCAGGGGACACGGGTTCGTGCCCCGGTCCAGGAAGATCCCACATGCCGCGGAGCGGCTGGGCCCGACAGCCATGGCCGCTGAGCCTGCGCGTCCGGAGCCTGTGCTCTGAAACGGGAGGGGCCACAGCAGTGAGAGGCCCGCGTACCGCAAAAAAAAAAAAAAAAAAAAAAAAAAAAAAAAAACATTGTTCAAGCAATTCATCTGATATGAAAACTTTAATTCAATTTTGAATCTTAAAAATGAAGATCATCTGACTGAAATTATATGCACAAGTTTGAATAAAAATTACTTTTTGTTCTCTTTATACTTTTCATTAACTATTATACAATATATCTATACAGTATAATTATATAATCTATGAACACACACATTCAGATGCCTTAAAATCCTTTCACAGAATAAAATGGAAGCAAATTCCTAGGAAAGAAAGAAAGAAAGAAAGAAAGAAAGAAAAAGAAAGAAAGAAAGAAAGAAAGAAAGAAAGGGAAAGAA
>NC_041229.1:14262877-14274841 GCF_002837175.3 Physeter macrocephalus | reverse complement strand
AGAAAGGAAGGAAGGAAGGAAGGAAGGAAGGAAGGAAGAAAGAAAAAAGAAAATTGTCTATAGTGTTTAAAATAAGAACTATGAATAAAAGAGTTGAAGTAGTAGAAACACAGAAAAATTACAAACTGAAGGATAAACTTTGTGGAGGAAATCTAGATGAGTTTTCACATGGAAGGAGATGGCCACCAGGCAAATGGTCAGGAGTTAGAGCTATTCCCACGCTGGCTGGAAAGGAAAAGTAAATACAAGTTGCTCCACTGGCTACTGGGAAATATCTGACTACCCCTAAAATTGCTCTAGCCTGCACCCATGGACTCAGTTCTTAAAACTGCCTCCTTTGGGCTCCTTCCCTCTGTGTCTCTTCTAAGCAGGAATAGGCACTCATTTTGTAGGACATGCTTGTAGTCCTCAGGCCCAGCATCAGAGAACAAAGTAGAAAGGGGTAACTCAAATATAATCCTTGGGGAACACAGGCAGTTGGTTCATTTCTTCTTCCTGGAGAGCCATAGATTTAAAATCAAAAGAAAAATGCAACTGAAAAAAAGTAGGAAAAATTAGGAGAGGCCAGAGGCCACCTTCTACAATTCCTCCTACCATTCCTTTTTTTAGAAGTCAGATTCAAGTGAGGGATTCTAATTTAAGAATTTCCTTCATTTGACAAATGTTTACTGAATGCTTGCTCTATACCAGGCATTGTGTCTAGGGCTGGTCATGGGACCAAGAACACAGATCCAGGTGAGCAGGGGAGACACAGCTGAACAGGTGTGTTGAATATCACCAGAGAGGAGGACAGGGTGCTCCAAAGGAGCTCACTGAAAGAATGGACCTAAACTAGCTGGCAGGGAGAGGGGCGTCCAGATTCTAGTTCACTCACTAAACAGCAAGGTCTCCTGAGGCCAAAGACTGTTCCTTCTATCTCACACTTTTAAAGAATGTATCTAATTCTGTGGTTTTCAAACTTTTTAAAGCAGCAGAATTCTTTCTTCAAACAAAATCTTATCTGGCAGCCCAATTAATACAACAGGAAAAAGGAAAATGACTTTGGTTGTAGTGGAGGTGGAAGCCTGAGGTCCTGCCCAACTAGATCCTCTATCAATCCCCTGCCCTGTTCTCACCCTTTGTGTGGCCCACCAGGTTCCTTGGACCTTGAGTGTTCTACAGAACATGTTTTTTAAAACCAACAATCTACTGAAGCCATTTATAAATGGGAACATGAGGTCCTAGGAAGTTAGAGAGATCTGCTCATTTCTTTTCTATCCCCCAGAACACCTAACATAGTTACCTACAAAATATGGACACAACATCAACGTGGATAACTGATGGGAAGCATCAGGGTATAGTGAAAAAAAACATGGACTTTGTTGACAGAGGTACCAGGGTCCAAGTACTGGATATGCCATTTAATAAATATGTCCTTAGGCAAGTCACTTAATCTCTCTAAGCCTCAGTTAACTCATCTGTAAAATGAAAAGGAGAATACAGTACTTCCTTCACAGCATTTTCATGAGGTTGAAACATGTTAAAGTAATAATAAAATAATGATCATCATTATTTTTATTTTATTGAGGACTCACTCCGTGGTAAGTACATAGCACAATGGCTGGCATTTGCTCAACAAAATCAGTTCGCTTCCCTCACTGCACACCAAATCTCTTGCCCCTTCGCCCTTCACTGAGTAAGCATTTATGTACCTTTGGGTTCCTCTGGTAGTACATGCAGGACCACTGCTTTTTTGAACACCAGGCTCTCCATTTTGAAGCGGATTTCACATGTATAGTTTCCCTGGTCAGCCTCTTCCACATTTTGCAGCAGAAGAGAACCATCATGGTGTAAGATGTCCCCCACCAAGCTCACACGATTCTGGAAACGCCCCACAGGCACACTGATGTTGGCATAATAGAAGAGCACGTAATCATCCTGGAGAGCAATACAACATCAGAGACAATCTAAAGTCCATGGCACCAGACCCAGGAGTCTGGATTCAAAAGCCCCTGTTCCGTGGAGGCAGCATAGTCATCATCACCACTGTGATCAAAAAGTACTTGGTACCCAATTCATCATCAACATCACCATCATCATCATCATGTGCCAGGCAAGACACTAACTTGCACAAGGCTCTGTGGCTCATTTTATACAAAGACAATTGGAGAAACAGGGTCAACACATTTCCATTTCTTACAGTTTAAGGTAAAATGTAACACCCACTCTGAAGATCACTCTGGGGATTCAAACTCACAACTTTTGAAAAGCATCTCCCGTCTTCACCCTGTGTTCCGCCATGGCCCCCACACTCGATGGCATCCAAATGTAATCCCACAGACTGGCTGTTGTGAGAATCCCCAGCATGTGGGCTGTTACCGCTGTCCTTTCTGCCCTCCTCCAGGCAGCTTATCATAAGGCGTGAGAAGGAGTCATCAACAGGGAATGGTTTACAGACTGGGAGGGGGAGCCATGGGAATTCTTATTTTCACTTAGACCATGGGTATTTCCCTCTTATAACAATAAATAGTAATAAAAATTTGAGCGACAGTAGCATTATGGGGATAACATGCTCTGAGCTACAAAAGCAATATTTCATTTGCAAACGTTGGGACTTTATTGTCAATAATATATTACTTAGGACATATTTCGCAAATGATCCTGACATACAAGTATCTCCACAGAATCTCAGATGAGGCTTAATACACTGTTTCCTAATCCAAAGAGCTCCCATGAAAGGCCTTCACTCAGCCATGCTGAATCTGCTAATGCCAACACTTTAAGCAGCTATGAAGGAGAAAGAGATGATTCCCCAGCACATAAATGGGTCAGTGGAGTGCTGAAAGAATCTGCCCCCTCCCCAAAGAAAAGATTACTGTGACACCATTCCTGTGCCTAGGCCATAACTTTTTGTCTAGACCAATGCGTTTTCACTCTTCTCACCCTCCCACCCACCTATGCTACTCTACAAATGGGAGAAATAGAGGAAAGGAACTAAAGAACTTTATGTGCATGTCTCCCATTAGCTTCTCAAGGTCCTGAAAAGTAAGCATTACCATTATTATAATCACCTTCATCTTCACAGATGGGGAAGTTGAATGTCAGAGAGTTTGAGTAATTTACCCAGCTGATTACACAGCCAAGAGGCCAGACTAGGAGAAGGCTCAGTTCTGGCAAGCTCCAGAGCCCAAGCTCCTGCAACCCCATCTCATGGCACTGGATGACCTGACTCTCCCTCTCCCCACATTCTGACACCACTGGCCAGGGGCTTTTAATACACAGCAGTGTTTCCTCCTTCTTACCTTGAAGTGCTCTCCTGATGAGAATATCCAGTCTACCTTGGTCACAAGTTTCTCTTCTGTGCTCTGGAAAATACATCCCAACAGGGCTGAATCATCCACGTGGACTGTTAGCTCCACGGAGGAAACAATCAAGTCATTCGGGCCCAAGGAATAACCTACAGAAGTCAAAAAGGCAAGAGGAGGCATCAATCGGACAAATACACTCAACAACAAAAATTAGTATGAATCTCCAAGTATATGCACCTTTCCACCCCAGATGACCCAACGTGGACAAAGTCTTCAGAGACCCTTCATTCAAACCAGCATGGCATTCCCAAGGGTAAGAGAAATACCCTGTAGTTCCCCCCCACATAGCTCAAGTCAGAGGGGTTCTACAGTCTTCATGCTATATAGATGCTAACTGGTCCTGTGCTCCTAGCCAGTCCCTTCCCCTTTTCTAGAATTCATCCCTGCAATCTCCTTTCTAAAGAAAGAAGAGAGGGAATTCCCTGGTGGTCCAGTGGTTAGGACTCTGCCCTTTCACTGCCGAGGGAGCAGGTTCAATCCCTGGTTGGGGAACTAAGATCCTGCAAGCCACGTGGCTGGCCAGAAAAACAAAACAAAACAAAAACAAAACAAGAAGAAAAGAGAAGAGAAACCCTGAAGTCTCTCCTTTCAGGTCATGAATTTAGACACCCATAAACAGGAAATGGGATGTCTCTGGCTCCTAGTTTCCCACCCATTCCCTAACTGAAAAGCCAGTTCACAGGTATCTTTGCTTCCCCCTGCTTTTCTCCTTCTTTAGTTCCTTTACAAAAGCTTATCTCTGAATTTGCTGGCTGATTCTGGCTGTAGTGCAGGTCCTTGTAATTAGGCCAGTACAGAGCACAGCTCCTCCCTTGAATTTCCATTGTGTTTGCCTTCTCCCCACCTCCCTCCTCCAGCTCTGCCCTCAGCCCTGGCTTTCCAGTCTCTAGGGTTAGCCCATGCGGTACCCCTCCACTATCTGTCCATTGCTCAAGTAATTTCTCTTTTCCCTTAAAGAAAACACCATTTCTAAAGAGAAAACCATTACATGGATATTTCTGTTTTCACAAGACATGCTCTATGCAAAGAGATAACCATAGCAAGAAAGACACATTTAGATGCTGGCCAGTTCCTATCAAAGAAGAGCCAAGTGAACGAATTTGGGAATAAAGAGAAAATGTGCCAACTTCTCCATCCAAGCTGTTGCCCCGAGAGAAGAGTGTTAACTTCCTGCCCACAGCAGGCAACACACAGTGGGGAGGACGTGAAAGAAAACATGAACTCTCCACCCTCTGGAGGGAATTATTTTTTGAAAGAAATCAGAAGTACCTGCAAAAGCGACCTGGAATTTTCCTGTAAGGAAGAACTAAGGAACTTTAAGTATGGTTAAAGGTATAAGAAGCTTATTTAATGTAATATGAAGAGCACTGTCTGTAGCATTAAATGAGTTCGCTAGAAAGCAAGAGCAGCAACCAAAGCAAAGAAAAACTTATACCCGATGGGTAACCTTTGTACAGAAATGGCTGAAGAAATTGAGACTTTTTACAGAGGAGGAAAACCTCTCCACCAAGAAGTACAATACCCCCTGATGTCACCAGGCCACTCCACACGGGGTTGGATTGTTAAGTCTCTGGATGGAAGGGCAAAAACCTGCAGGCTGCTTCACCCAGGAAATGTCTAAATAGCCTTTGAGATTTTTCTAACCCTGATTCCATGGGGAAAAAAATTCTCTAATACATACCAGTTTCATGCGTGTGTGTCTGTCTGACTGCATGTTTGTGCACATGCTATGTTGCCTGGAATTAGAGCAAAGACAATTCTTTTGTGCACTTTGCTGAGTCAGCGTTTAGGTCACCATGCAAAGTTTAAAAAACTAATAATAAAGAGAAAAATAGAATAGATAAACAACAAGGTCCTACTGCATATTACAGGGAACTATAGTCAATATCCTGTGATAAACCATAATGGAACATAAAAAAGAATGTATGTATATGTATAACTGAATCTCTTTGCTGTACAGCAGAAATTAACACAACATTGTAAATCAACCATACTTTAAAAAGACAAAAAAATAGGGACTTCCCTGGTGTCACAGTGGTTAAGACCCCACGCTCCCAATGCAGGGGGCCCGGGTTCAATCCCTGGTCAGGGAACTAGATCCCACATGCATGCCACAACTAAGAGTTCACATGCCACAACTAAGGAGCCCGCCTGCCGCAACTAAGACCCAGAGCAACCAAATAATTTTTTAAGTTTTTTTAAAAAAAAGAAAAAAATAAAAAGCTATGAGAGCAAAGCATCTAATTAATTTATTCTTCCAACAGAGCTATATCCATGGGATAAAGAGAAGACAAGGGGACAAAAGGATGAAAAAGTTAGAAAGTGATGGGATTAGCAAGAAGAAGCAGCCCTGAGCACTGTAGGAACAGGAGACTCCAACCTGGTCTGATGAGTCAGCCAGAGCAGGCTTTTTAAAAGTGGAGCTTAAGGAGGAGCCTGAAGGATAAGGAAGGCTTAGGCACGCTTGCTAGGGTGAGGTGGGGAGAGAAGGTTCCAGGCAAAAGAAACCATCCAAAATTGGGAAAGAGCACAGTGCATTTGAGGAACTGCAAGAAGACTAGCATAGCTAAAGCATGAAAACAATTACAGGGATTCTGGGACTCCCTTTGGTGATTTCATTTCCTATCTGAGACTGGCTGTGGTTTTAAAGATAACAATTTAAAGTGCAGGAATACCAGCGAGAAACTTTCTTTGTATCCCATAGGAAGGTCCTAAAACACCCAGTCAGGACCCAAAGGCATTCTGTTTCTAATAGCAGCAGAGGAATATTCAACTTTCCAAGAGTCTCCTACCTGGCTTCTAAAACAGTCGTTGCAGCAAAACGGCTGTTTCAACAAAACTATGAAGTTCCAGGTTGGGGTTTCCATTTTCAACAAAGCAAGGGGAAATGAAAATATATAAAACTGGCTTCTGAACATGCATGAGACTTACAAGAAATCAAATACCCTCCTTGGTCCCTTGGCTTCTACTTACTGAGTAACACTGGCATCAGGATGAGTTTCAGTGGGTAAAACATGCTGCTCTCAATTTTTCAACCTTAAAAGAAAAAAAAAGTCAGAAAATAGTGTCAAGAGAAGTTCATTAATTTAACAAATCAATGGTGAGTTCTTCTGTGAGTCAGCCTCTGTCTGAGGCACTGGGCTGCAGCATGGAGCAAGGGAGACAAGGTCCCGGCTCATGAGCAGCTTGCACGTGGAGGGGAGATGGAGAGGAAAAAAAAGCAGCAAATGAATGAATAAGAAACAGCGGATGCTGGTAACTGCTATGATGAAACAAAACAGAGCGGTGTTTGGAGAGTCACTTGCGGGCTGCCTCAGACTGGCTATAAGGGAAGATTAGATGAAAGTTGCTTTTAAAGAGAAAAAAAGCAAACAATTCCAGGATAGCCTTGAGATGACAACCCTAGACAATCTATAACCTGAGACTTTCACATAAACAAAAGATTACAGGATACTCAGCCTGAAATTTTTACCTATCTCTCCAACTAAATGAAAATGACTACCTTTAAATATATAAAGAATGTTCTGGACATGTAAGAAAAGAGATACACAAATACGAGGAAATTTTTTAAACTCAGTTAAGGCATTCACCAAGTTCTATGACACAAAGAAGCCACATGAAAGGTCCACAGTGAGATTTTTTTTTCTATTTTTTTACTTTTTTAGGCAGGATAGCATGGATAGAATGAGAATTGGGTTGTGCATGGGCAAAAGTACTTTTAAAACATCTATATTATCTCTGTGGTACTAATTTCACTGCATCCACCAGCTCCTGGGAAAGACTTCACTGTCTGCACAATGCCCTGCAATTTTCTTAACAAAACAGAAGCACTCTAACTCCAAGGAGTTACAATTCAACAAGCCTTGAGTTCCTACCTACTACTGTGGCTGGTCTCAGTCATGATCCCTGCACCCCTAACATCTTGGAGTAATTCCACCTCAGAATATGCTAGGAGGAAAGGTCTTCTTTGTGTATTAACATCATAGTACCCTACCCGGCTCTGCTGGAAGTCCAGCACATATGGTGGCCACTTTAATGTATAAAAAATGATTACCTAAGAGAGTTTTTTTTTTTAATAATTTGTCTGTTTGATGTTTTGTCTTTCTTGCTTTCTTTCTTTCTGGCTGCATTGGGTCTTCGTTGCTGTGCACGGGCTTTCTCTAGTTGTGGCGAGCGGGGGCTACTCTTCCTTGTGGTGCGCAGGCTTCTTATTGCAGTGGCTTCTCTTGTTGTGGAGCACGGGCTCTAGGTGTGCAGACTTCAGTAGTTGTGGTGCACAGGCTCAGTAGTTGTGGTTTGCGGGCTCTAGAGCACAGTAAGAGATTTCTTACCTGTATTCTAATCAACAAAATCCTCCATCTGGAAAATCAGGGTCAAACTGTTTAAGGTGGCCCTACCTAGGTCTCACTTATGCAGAAAGTCCATTGACCTTGCTGAACCTCAGTTTCCTCGCCTATAACATGGGGATAACAACACAAGGATCAAATGTGATAACGCAGATAACGGTGCTTTGAAAAATAGAAAGCATTACCA
The DNA here is from genome assembly GCF_002837175.3 of Physeter macrocephalus. Taxonomy (NCBI): domain Eukaryota; kingdom Metazoa; phylum Chordata; class Mammalia; order Artiodactyla; family Physeteridae; genus Physeter; species Physeter macrocephalus. Next base: position 14,266,961 of record NC_041229.1, on the reverse strand, counting down.
CATAAGATCCTATTTTTATAGCCTAAAAGTCAGATAGGAAACAGCGTTTGTAGCTTTAGAGGAGATTTTGGGTTCTGAGAATCTACCTTTACAAGAATGGCAAATGATGAATCAGAATGAACTGGAAACTTTTTAAGTTTCAGTTCTTGAATTCCATTACAACAATGTAGATAACAACTACACTGACTCAGATATACCAAAAGTCACATTGAATTTCCCCCAATATGAGTACTTCTAATGAAAATACAAGCTCTCTCTCAGGATAGCCACAGCTTTATTCCTGCTGCATGACACATACCTTACCCTATGCATACATGGGTGAGCATGATAAAGGGCTTCCTTTATATCATAACTTTAATTCATCACATCTCGGACATCTAAGATCCCTGTTGTGTTCTGGATGAATTCTTCTCCAGGGAGTTGGCTGTGCTCCCTTCACTGCTCAGCAAACAACTCTCATATATTCCCCAAAGCAGTGAGCCATTTGCATGGAGGAGTAAGCATTGATTACAGTGTAGACTTATCTACACTCTCGGGGGCAGGACCATATGCGTCTCATTTATGAGTGTCCCACACCCGTGTTACAGTATCGGTGAAGTGCCTGGCATATACTGGACAAGTGCTGATAGCTGCCAATACAACCATCAAACTGAAATCAACTTAGACATCATGCAAATGCACCACTCTATTCTAAGAGGAAACTGATGACCCCAAAAAGACTCTGAATCTAGTCACCAACCTCAAGACACACAGAGCCACACCCAAACCATTTTCAAACAAATTCCAAGAAATGTGCAAAAATCTGATAAATAGAAGATATCCATTTTCAGTTTTAAGTACTCAAGTGCACCACTAGAACTCTGTGCGAATGAATAGAGAAGCAATGGTTTAACATAAAAAGCATTACGTTTTTAAAAAATTCTCTTCCCAGATCAGACATTCCATTAACTAATTCTTTGATATTTGGGAAACCACTCAGTCTCCCCGGGCCTCATTTTTAACATTAAAGGGTCGGACTTTTTCCCCCTAGTTAATATAGCACCACACTAGAAATCAGTAGTGGATACTCAATAAACTAGAGAAGGTTATATGCCCGGCACTGTCTGAGCGCTCTGCACATTAACCAATTTAATTCTCACAGCCCCCTATGAGGTTTTACAAATGAGGAAACTGAGGCACAGATTGGTGAAGTGACTTGCCTAATAACACCCGGGCATTCTGGATCAGAGCCTGTCTCCTTACTAGCCTGTACTGCTCTTCCATGTATGTGAAAGTAATGAATGTTTTACAGCAAAGCTTCCCTGAACTTCATTTACCAAAACAAGATTAATCTGCTCCCCCTGACTGAATGCTCTTCCCACCCCCTTCCCCTAGTTAACTCCTGTTCATCTTTCGGATCTCAAATTAAATGTAATTTCCTCAGGAAAACCTCTCCTGAACCACCCTTCCCAGGGCAGACCCTAGCCACATATTTTAATAGTACCATTTCTCTTTCCTTTAGGGCATTTGTCACAACTTCTAATTATCTATTTACTTATGTGCTTGTTTGATTAAAGTCTTGCTCTCCACCCTCACCCCCAAGAGGCCAAGAGCTGTGGCTATGGGCCAGTGCATCTCCAACACCAGCACAGAGTAAGACCCAGAGTGGGAGCCCAGGGACCACTCATCAGATGAACTAATAACACCTAACCAGGCCAAGAACACTAGTCAAATTTCAAGATTCCTAGTTAGTTGGCAAATATTCAGAAATTCCTACCATATAATACAGATAGATAGATATTACACACACATATATATAGTTCAGAATTTTATCATTCAGATATATAATTCAGAATATATATATATGAATCTCAGTCTCTAAAAATCTAACCAAAGGATTCAAATGCACTTTCAGCACCTTGATAGATTCCAACTGAATCCTCAACTTAGCCTGCTTCCTTTCCCAGATACTAACTTATCTCTTCACCAGCATGTTCTTGAGATAATTCTGCATAGTAAGTTATCTCACATGTTGGCCAAATGTTTGGACCTGAGCTTATGGCTCTTTCACAGTATAACTCTTGGCAAATACCTTCTATCACTCCTGGGGAGTTGTAAGTATCAGGACCCCCTTTTCCCCAGTGTAGGGGAATTGTTGTCCTGGGCACAATTATAACAGAAAAAAAGATCTTCAGAAAAGAGACTCATGACAATGAGACTACAACACAGGATGTGGAAATGACCCCAAATATTACAACATTACAAGACAAAATAAGGGAGAGGCACTCTCTCTGTCAAAGCGTTTGCCCCTAGTGAGGACAAGCAACCACTGAGCACACAGACAACCTCACTGCCCTCCCTCACTCAGGCAGCTGCTCTACCTGCAATGTTAAGTCCCCTCAATTTACACATCACTGTGTACCTCCAGGCTTTTGGATGTTTTTAGGTATACGAGTCCACATAATCACTCTGAGGCATGAACCTCTTAAAATGCATCCTTGTTTTTCCTTCCAAGACCATTTAATACAGACTGGTAGGTTACATGGCTTCTTATAATACAGTCTCAGTTACATCGGTCAACCCTGCACTTGAAGGGGACCTTGAGAGTCATTACTCCTGCTCTCTCCTTTAGAATGGGTTCTATCTAAACCATCCTACTTCATCTTTCCTGAGATCAGGGCTATGCAGAGGGTGTGGCAAGTATGGACAACAGCCTAGCTCTCTAGGGAGGTTTAACTTCCTGACTTCTTAAGGTTAAATATTGGCCTGTCTAGGACTGGGAGAAAAGAAACAGTGCAGGAAGAGTTCTGCCATGAGTCCAAGGACAGCTAGTCACAGCTCTACCCAAAGCCACAGGCAACTTAAAAGCTAAAGCCTTGAAGAAGGAGTAGGAACCATTAAAGATGCATAGAGCAGGTGATAAACTAAGATGTGATGTGAGAAAACATGGAAGAAGGAGGAAGCACCACAGTTGAGTTTGAGAGTGTTCTGCTGACTAAGGACAAATCTGATATGAGTTCATTTTGAGATTTGAATGAAGATCGTAGTGTAAGGTGGTTGCTGAACTCAAGCTGTGTTAAACTGCCTGACTGCCCTGCTTTATTGTTTGTAACTAGAGCCATGTGACTGACAGAGTCTTTGTGCTCTGATCGGGTGTCAGGCCTGTGCCTCTGAGGTGGGAGAGCCGAGTCCAGGACATTGGTCCACCAGAGACCTCCTGGCTCCACATAATATCAAACGGCGAAAGCTCTCCCAGAGATCTCCATCTCAACGCTAAGACCCAGCTCCACTCAACAACCAACAAGCTACAATGCTGGACACCCTATGCCAAACAACTAGCAAGACAGGAACACAACCCCACCCATTAGCAGAGAGGCTGCCTAAAATCATAACAAGGTCACAGACACCCCCAAAAGACACCACCGGATGCAGTCCTGCCCACCAAAAAGACAAGATCCTGCCTCATCCACCAGAACACAGGCAGCAGTCCCCTCCACCAGGAAGCCTACACAACCCACTGAAACAACCTTACCCACTGGGGGAAGACAACAAAAACAACAGGAACTGCGAACCTGCAGCCTGGGGAAAGGAGACCCCAAACACAGTAAGCTAAGCAAAATGAGAAGACAGAGGAACACACAGCAGATGAAGGAGCAAGGTAAAAACCCACCAGACCAAACAAATGAAGAGGAAAGAGGCAGACTACCTGAAAAAGAATGCAGAGTAATGATAGTAAAGATGATACAAAATCTTGGAAATAGAATGGAGAAAATATAAGAAACAGTTAACAAGGACCTAGAAGAACTAAAGAGCAAACAAACAATGATGAACACAATAAATACAATTTAAAATTCTCCAGAAGAAATCAATAGCAGGATAACTGAGGCAGAAGAACGGATAACTGACCTGGAAGGTAAAACATTTGAAATAACTACCGCAGAGCAGAATAAAGAAAAAAGAATGAAAAGAATTGAGGACAGTTTCAGAGAGCTCTGGGACAAGATTAAATGCACCAACATTCAAATTATAGGAGTCCCAGAAGAAGAAGAGAAAAAGAAAGGGACTGAGAAAATATTTGAAGAGATTATAGTTGAAAACTTCCCTA
>NC_041229.1:14258903-14261819 GCF_002837175.3 Physeter macrocephalus | reverse complement strand
GGGAACTACGAACCTGCAGCCTGTAAAAAGGAGACCCCAAACACAGTAAGATAAGCAAAATGAGAAGACAGAAAAACACACAGCAGATGAAGGAGCAAGATAAAATCACACCAGACCTAACAAATGAAGAGGAAATAGGCAGTCTACCTGAAAAAGAATTCAGAATAATGATAGTAAAGATGATTCAAAATCTTGGAAATAGAATAGACAAATTGCAAGAAACAGTTAACAAGGACCTAGAAGAAATAAAGAGGAAGCAAGCAACGATGAGCAACACAATAAATGAAATGAAAAATACTCTAGATGGGCTCAGTAGCAGAATAACTGAGGCAGAAGGACGGATAAGTGACCTGGAAGATAAAATAGTGGAAATAACTACCGCAGAGCAGAATAAAGAAAAAAGAATGAAAAGAATTGAGGACAGTTTCAGAGAGCTCTGGGACAAGATTAAATGCACCAACATTCAAATTATAGGAGTCCCAGAAGAAGAAGAGAAAAAGAAAGGGACTGAGAAAATATTTGAAGAGATTATAGTTGAAAACTTCCCTAATATAGGAAAGGAAATAGTCAATCAAGTCCAGGAAGCACAGAGAGTCCCATACAGGATAAACCCAAGGATAAACACGCCAAGACACATAATACTCAAACTGTCAAAAATTAAATACAAAGAAAACATATTAAAAGCAGCAAGGGAAAAACAACAAATAACACACAAAGGAATCCCCATAAGGTTAACATCGGATCTTTCAGCAGAAACTCTCCAAGCCAGAAGGGAGTGGCAGGACATATTTAAAGTGATGAAGGAAAAAAACCTACAACCAAGATTACTCTATCCAGCAAGGATCTCATTTAGATTCGACAGAGAAATTAAAACCTTTACAGACAAGCAAAAGCTAAGAGAATTCAGCACCACCAAACCAGCTTTACAACAAATGCTAAAGGAACTTCTCTAGGCAGGAAACACAAGAGAAGGAAAAGACCTACAATAACAAACCCAAAACAATTAAGAAAATGGTAATAGGAACATCACACCTATTGATAATTACCTTAAATAAAATGGATTAAATGCTCCAACCAAAAGACATAGACTGGCTGAATGGATACAAAAACAAGACCCGTATATATGCTGTCTACAAGAGACCCACTTCAGACCTAGGGACACATACAGACTGAAAGTGAGGGGTTGGAAGAAGATACTCCATACAAATGGAAATCAAAAGAAAGCTGGAGTAGCAATTCTCATATCAGACAAAATAGACTTTAAAACAAAGACTATTACAATCTTGGGTCACAAATCAAGCCTTGGTAAATTTAAGAAAATTGAAATTGTATCAAGTATCTTTTCCAACCACAATGCTATGAGACTAGATATCAATTACAGGAAAAGATCTGTAAAAAATACAAGCACATGGAGGCCAAACAATATACTGCTTAATAACCAAGAGATCACTGAAGAAATCAAAGGTGAAATCAAAAAATACCTAGAAACAAATGACAATGAAAACAAGATGACCGAAAACCTTTGGGATGCAGCAAAAGTAGTAATAAGAGGGAAGTTTATAGCAATACAATCCTACCTCAAGAAACAAGAAACATCTCAAATAAATAACCTAAACTTACACCTAAGCCAATGAGAGAAAGAAGAACAAAAAAACCCAAAATTAGCAAAAGGAAAGAAATCATAAAGATCAGATCAGACATAAATGAAAAAGAAATGAAGGAAACAAGAGCAAAGATCAATAATCAGAAACATAATCAAAGTTTGTTTGTTTTTTGAGAAGACAAACAAAATTGATAAACCATTAGGCAGACTCATCTAGAAAAAAAGGAAGAAGTCTCAAATCAACAGAGTTAGAAATGAAAAAGAAGAGTAACAACTGACACTGCAGAAATATAGAGGCTCATAAGAGATTACTATAAGCAACTATATGCCAATAAAATGGACAACCTGGAAGAAATGGACAAATTCTTAGAAAAGCACAACCTTCTGAGACTAAACCAGGAAGAAACAGAAAATATAAACAGACCAAACACAAGCAGAGACAAAAGACCTGTATGCAGAAAACTATAAGACACTGATGAAAGAAATTAAAGATGATACAAACAGAAGGAGAGATATACCACTTTCTTGGATTGGAAGAATCAACATTGTGAAAATGACTGTACTACCCAAAGCAATCTACAGATTCAATGCAATCCCTATCAAACTACCACTGGCATTTTTCACAGAACTAGAACAAAAAATTTCACAGATTGTATGGAAACACAAAAGACCCCAAATAGCCAAAGCAATCTTGAGAAAGAAAAACAGGGCTGGAGGAATGAGGCTTCTGGACTTCAGACTATGCTACAAAGCTACACTAATCAAGACAGTATGGTACTGGCACAAAAACAGAAATATAGATCAATGGAACAGGATAGAAAGCCCAGAGATAAACCCATGCACATATAGTTACCTTATTTTTGATAAAGGAGGCAAAAATATACAATGGAGAAAAGACAGCCTCTTCAATAAGTGGTGCTGGGACAACTGGACAGCTACATGTAAAAGAATGAAATTAGAACGCTCCTTAACATCATACACAAAAATAAACTCAAAATGGATTAAAGTCCTAAGTGTAGGGCCAGACACTATGAAACTCTTAGAGGAAAACAGGCAGAACACTCTATGACATAAATCATAGCAAGATCCTTTCTGACCCACCTCCTAGAGAAATGAAAATAAAAACAAAAATAAACAAATGGGACCTAATGAAACTTAAAAGCTTTTGCACAACGAAGGAAACCATAAACAAGATGAAAAGACAACCCTCAGAATGGGAGAAAATAGTTGCATATGAAGCAACTGACAAAGGATTAATCTCCAAAATATACAGGCAGCTCATGCAGCTCAATATCAAAAAAAACAAACAACCC
>NC_041229.1:14242207-14258804 GCF_002837175.3 Physeter macrocephalus | reverse complement strand
AAATGCTGGAGAGGGTGTGGAGAAAAGAGAACCCTCTTGCACTGTTGGTGGGAATGTAAATTGATACAGCCACTATGGAGAACAGTATGGAGGTTCCTTAAAAAACTAAAAATAGAATACCATATGACCCAGCAATCCCACCACTGGGCATATACCCTGAGAAAACCATAATTCAAACAGAGACATGTATCACAATGTTCACTGCAGCTCTATTTACAATAGCCAGGACATGGAAGCCACCTAAGTGTCCATCGACAGATTAATGGATAAATATGTGGCACATATATACAATGGAATATTATTCAGTCATGAAAAGAAATGAAATTGAGTTATTTGTAGTGAGGTGGATGGACCTAGAGTTTGTCATACAGAGTGAAGTAAGTCAGAAAGCAAAAAACAAATACTGTATGCTAACACATATATATGGAATCTAAAAAAAAAAAAATTCTTCTGAAGAACCTAGGGGCAGGACAGGAATAAAGACACAGACGTAGAGAATGGACTTGAGGACATGGGGAGGGGGAAGGATAAGCTAGGACAAAGTGAGAGAGTGGCATGGACATATATACACTACCAAATGTTAAATATATAGCTAGTGGGACGCAGCCAATAAAGATGTTATAAAAAAAAAGCTAAAGCCTTATCACCGTCATCATCATCATCATTATCATTTACTCTTTTATTAAGAGCAAACCTTACTCCTTTTCTCTCTGAGCATCTTAACACAAGTTACTCTACACTACAGAAAGGAACCGTGTCCCCATTAGACTACCTTATGGCAGTCCTCCTGTAGAAATTGACAGCTCTGTGATTGTGGCCTCACAATCCAAAAGGATTGCCATTAAATGAATACTTTTAGAACCAGCCTTCTTCCGAGTGAGAAAAGTTCAAGTCACCGTTTAAGAAATACAAAGAAACTGCTTACCCAAGATGAGGAACGCCAGGAGAAGCAATGCACTGAGCTCTCCCACCACTGCAGTTGCCAAGACCGACTGAAAACACTTCTGCCTGCACAGAAGTTCAGGCTCAGAGCAAACCAATGCGTGCATTCTGAGTTGGCTGCAGAGACACAAACAGGAACCTTTAAATCAAAGTTCTTGTTTCAGTCATCTGGCCTATTACCCACTTTTTATTTACACTTTCATTCTAAAATGAGGTAACAAATTCACCTTAGTGAGGAGAGCCTCATGTTCCAGACATCTGCAGGTGTCATCTCCCCTTCTAGATTACAAACTCTCCAAGGGTGGGATCTCAAATGGTCCCAGGCAAACATGCTGAGAAAGAAATCAGCCTCTTGCAAACAAAATAAATTTAAGATTAACACAAAACATTTTGCTCTGTATCTAAAATATAGCAACCTTTCATTTTTTTTTCTCTCAACACAGTGGGGCAATATAGCCAATCACTCAATCCCTGCTTCCAAAGATATGCCTTCCCAGTCCTCCAACTCACCACCTAGGCATGTCAATTTCCACCGACCATGTGATATCAGCATTTCTAGAATACAAGAAGCATTTTATTCCCCCAGAGAATCCTGTGAGTGACTAGATAAAAACTCAAAGCTTCTTCACGTTGAGGTATATTTTACTTTTAAGTCGCCACTTCAAAATAAGTGTTCTCAGTGTATGCGCCTTCAACCTTGCCTGCACTGGCTTGACTTACACATGGGCATACTTGTTTTTTGGAACTTGTCCTGTATCATTTGAGAAGTTGTTGAATGCTTGCTCTTTACCAGGGCTATGCTGCATGGTTCTTGAGAACTGGTGTGCTGATAAACCAGCAACTGAGTAAATACCCCCACTATGGCCTATTTTAAGCTACCAACACTTTAACAATTGGCCTGCAAAATTCCTAAAAATTTAACAATCAGCTCTTATGGTGTGAGCTGGCTGCAGCACCCCTCGGAATCTATGCAGATTCTTGCTGGGGTACAGCTCAGAGATGAATGGTTATTTGATGCTGAAAATCACAAACCACCCCCCTTCTCTTTCACAGGACAGCTCTCATCTAATATGTAGATATACACCAAAAAGTAGCCAGAAAGTGCAAAGAAGTTTATTAACTATGACGTGGTAAAGATCTCAAGAGTTACACGTCTGTGTGCATGACCCAATAGTGCATACCCTCCTACAAAAACAAACAAACAAACAAAAAACACAGTGAAATGCAGCAGTTAACAGTTCAACACTGGAGTCAAAGGGTTGGAGCTGCCTCGTCTTGCAGCAAAGTTCTAAATTGTGCAATTAAATGAGAGTCTTGGTCCATGCCCTACTGGTCTTCTTACAGGTCCCCTTTGGAACCATAACTGAGTGACACACAAGAATATTCAGATTCAGGATTTGGCCACCAGAATTTTTTCTAAACAAGGACGTGCAACATCCCCTCATGCAACATCCCCCCAGAGTCCAGTTTGAGAGCTGCAGAGAATGTGCCCCCAAGAAGCTTGAGGTCTGTTACCTCAAGCCACATGGGAAACACAAAGCATTTTATAAGTTCACATTTGGTAACAGAATTAAGAGTTCAATGGACAAAACTCATAAGGTAATGTAACCACAAGTAAAGACTTCAGCAGGCAAAGAAAAATTCTGAAAGGCTTTTAAGCCTCTCTGAAGCTTTCAGAATTCAATTCCCTTTCTAGACAAGGCTGGTCTCCATACAATGTGATAAGAACTCATGGAGCAGCAAAAAGAAAAATAGAATAGCACCTTAGAAGATATTGAAACAGTAAGTTAAAAAAAGAAAAAACTTAATCTTCCTTCCATCCTTAAAAGGCATGTGTCCCAACACTGCTTTGTGCTCCTTTGAAGAAAAAAAGCTGTAACCCAGACCTCAATATAAGGACTGAAGAAGGAAACTGAGAGCAGCCCTAAGACTGTGATAAACATATCCCACTGTATTAATCCTCATAACATGCCTGAAAAGAAATTACAAGAAAACTCAGCCAAAACTCGTTCTTTATTCAATGGGATGTGACTTTACCTGGGTTCCTATAACATGATCTCTTTCTCAAAGAAATGAGGACCCACAAAAATTCTACCTCACAGCTAGACCTCTATCTTCAAATGTCCTAGAGCCCAAATTATTTACTTTCATTGCTCAAATTGATTTCCTCTCTGTGTTGAGGTGTCAGATTGTCTCACTAGATTGGCCCTAGACATCCACATACTTAACAAGTAGCCCAAGACTGTGAGATTTAACCACTGGAAATGTAGACTGCCAATCTTGCCTTTGCCTCTTCTTTATATGACCAGAGGTAAATCATAACATCTATTAACTAATCAAGACTCTCTAATCGATGGACTAGATTAACAAAAGAGGCCAGGCCAAGCCTATGAGAACTAATAACCCAAATTTTTAAAAATAGATCTTAGCAAAAAAATATAAAAGTGATTTTTGTACAGCATACAGTGTATTTAGCTATAATATGGAAACCTCCTGAGCCACCTAGCAAAAAATCATGGGCTTCCCTGGTGGCACAGTGGTTGGGAGTCCGCCTGCTGATGCAGGGGACATGGGTTCGTGCCCCGGTCCGGGAAGATCCCACATGCCGCGGAGCGGCTGGGCCCGTGCGCCATGGCTGCTGGGCCTGCGCGTCCGGAGCCTGTGCTCCACAACGGGAGAGGCCACAACAGTGAGAGGCCCCCGTACCGCAAAAAAAAAAAAAAAAAAAAAAAAAAAAAAAATCATGGAAACAGGCTATCCTGTTAAAAAATCAAAGATGGGAAGAGAGGATAATTTTTGTCTCTCATAATTAAGAGGTGAACTCTATCCCTCTATTACAGAGGACTGCACAGTCAACCCTTCCTGATATGTCATACATATTTTTTTTAATTTATTTTTATTTTTGGCTGCATCGGGTCTTCGTTGCTGGGCTTTCTCTAGTTGCAGTGAGCGGGGGCTACTCTTCGTTGCGGTGCGTGGGCTTCTCAATGTGGTGACTTCTCTTATTGTGGAGCACGGGCTCTAGGCGCGCGAGCTCAGTAGTTGGGGCGCACAGGCTCAGTATTTGTTGCTCATACATATTTCTTAATGGCTTATAGAAAATCCCATGTAAATTAAAATTTGAAATATGTTGCTGCAGTAGAATGGAGGAAGCTAACAGAAGGTATCAAGAGAACAGAAGGAGGAAGTATAGGTTATTCACACCTTCACTTCGTTATCTCAAATATTATGCGAAAACAGTTTTTAAATACATTAGTTTGCTCATATTTTCCGCATTTTAGAAATCAAACAACTTTTGAAGAACAGCATAGGTTAAAAGATGATTTCATTGCAAATTATTGGTAAAACAGTCTACTTAGCCCCACTAAAAACCTTTTGAAGAGTTTTTCTTGCCTCTGATCTGAAAAGCCAAGAAGGAAATCATAAATCAGCCAGCTGTAAGAAAGTAAAATAACAAATTGCACCTAGTAAGACAATAGAAAGGAATCCCTCTATCTCATCATTTCTTTCCTTAATTGTAAACTGAATGCACTTTAACACTTTAAAAACCCAGTCAAAGTAAACCACTGACTTCCGAGCCTACCAACTCTAAAAAAAAACTGGGGTTATGCACTCCAAGCCTCCCAAACACAATTGATGATGAGATAATTAAACCAATGAGTATATGCTGTATGCTAACTCACAGCTGAAAATGTTCATGGAGCAAAAAACAAAGAATAGCTATCCCAGACAAACATTTTGCCTGGGAGCACATCAGGAAGCTCCAAGCTCCATTTCATTAAATATATGTATATATTTTGGCATCAGCAGTGTGGCCAACATCTAGGATTCTCTCTCAAAAAATTGAAGAAAACATGTAATACATTCAAGAGCAAAGGCAAAAACAAAAAGTATCTTTCTATTTAAGAATTCCTTCATTCAATTAGAGTATAAGTTATTAAAAGGGGTAGTTATGAGTTTCTTCTGAGAGTTTTTGAACAGTTTATAAATACAAAAAGAACATTTCTTCAATAAATAAATGGCTCCTTAAGTCTTCACTGATGGCTTCCAGAATTCTCCATCACTACTGTCCAAGCCAGCTCCACTTCTCTGGGAGGCTTTAGCTGCCAGTGGAATGGGATATTTTCTGTTATTAGGTGACTCTTCTTCTATCATGCAAACTTTCATCAATATGTCTCTTCATAGTCCGAATCCTGGAGAGGAAAGAACAGTAGTTATGGTGTGTATATGAAGCACAATGCCGCAGTCAGAATTCAGGCAAAGACCACACGTTAGGGTCCCCCAAATGGAACTTGGCTAGGGGAGACATCAACAGTGAAATGGCACTGACTCAACCCACCTAAATTCCCAAGAAGCATCACAGGGCCTCATTATAATTGGCATCTATTGGGCTGATTTCTGCTTTGAAACCCTAAGGGTTCCCTTTTCCTTGGTGATTATTTTTTAAAACCTCAACACACATGAAAAGATGCCTGCCTATAGCAAACTGTGCAAGACTGTAGCTAGGAGTTTAGGCTACGAGTCAGTCTACCTCTGGGTTCCAATCCCAGCTCCACCCCTTGTTGGCTATGTGACCTTGAGTAAAGTTATTTAACTTCTTTAAACCTCAGTTTCCATCACTGTGCCTGGCAACTTGTAAGCACTCATTCATGATGAACTATCACTATTATTCTTATTCTTATCTTTATTGTTCAAACTTGTATTCATTACTTCTAAGCTCAAGTAGGCCATTAGTACTACCTGGCATACCCCATTTCTCTAGTCCACTCATTCTCCTACTCTCCTAGATGACTATTTTCATATCTTTCCCTCTTTCTCCAAACCTCCAACACCTTCGGTTCACTTCATTCTCAGCTGATGACCTTAATTTCTCCCATCATTGGGAACAGAGAAACAGTCAGTAGGGAACTTCCACAAGCTCCCATCATATTTACCCACCCACCTGCATCTGGGCCCACCTACTTGGCCTTCCTTACTCTTCGTATGGATACATTCTCGCTGCTTTTATCTAAGGCCAACATCTCCACTGGTACACTAGATCCTGAAGTCACTCCAGCAATCCTCCCTCCTCTCCTGTAACATCAAATTTTCCTTTTCTACTGGCTCATTCCCATCAGCATACAAATGTACTGTAATTTCTCCCATCGTAAAAAGAAGAGCAACTCTTGACACACACCTCTCTCTACCTATTGTCCTATTTCTCTGCATCCCTCCACAGCAAAACTCCTTGAAAGTGTCATTTATACCCACTCTCAGCAATACATCTCTTTGTATTCTTTCTTGACCCTACCTCGGTCAGGCTTTCATCCCCACTATTCCACTGAAGCTGCTTTTGCCAAGGCTACCAATGACTTCCACGTTACCAGATCATCCAGTAATCAAGTCTCAGTTCTCACTTTACTTGACCCGACTCAGGAACAATTGACACAGTTAATCACTTTCTTTTCCTTGAAACGCTTTCTTCATTTGGCTCCCAGGATACAGAGCTCTCCAGGTTTTCCTCCCACCTCACTGGACATTCCTTCTCAGCCTCCTTTGCTAATTTCTCCTCATCTCCCCCATCTATAAAGCTTGGAGAGCTCCAGGGCTCAGTCCTTTGAGTTCCTCTCTATCTACTCTCATTTCCCTGGTGGAAATATCTCTACCAGTCTCTATATATTAATAACTCCTAAATTTATATCTCCATTTTAGACCTCTCTTCTGAACACCACACCCATATAACCAATTGCTTACTCCACATCTCCACTTGAATGTTTAATAAGTATTTCAAATTTAATATATCCAAACCCACTCCCCTAAAGCTTGTTCCACAGGCTTGTACATATTAGAAAATGGCAACTCTGTTCTACTAGTTGCTCAAGTCAAGAACCTTGGATTTATCCTTAACTTCTCTCATTCTTTCACACACACATGCAACTCAGCAAGAAGTCCTTCTGGCTTTACCTACAAACTATAACCAGAAAACAGCTACTCCTCATCACCTCCACCACCACCACCTTGGTCCAAATCATCACCCTCTTCCCTTACTTGCATTATTGCTAAAGTCTCTTAATTGCACTCTGTTTCTATCATGGTCCCTCACCACCTATTTTTAACAGAGAAGCCAGAATTATCCTTTTAAAACATACATCGGTTCAAAGTGTTCCCTTCTCAAAAACTTCCAGTGGATTCTGTTTCATTAAGAATAAAATTCTAGGGCTTCCCTGGTGGTGCAACGGTTAAGAATCCACCTGCCAAGGCAGGGGACACGGGTTCGAGCCCTGGTCCGGGAAGATCCCACATGCCGCAGAGCAACTAAGCCCATGTGCCACAACTACTGAGCCTGCGCTCTAGAGCTCGTGAGCCACAACTACTGAACCCGCGTGCCACAATTACTGAAGCCTGCGCACCTAGAGCTGTGCTCCACAACAAGAGAAGCCACCGCAATGAGAAGCCTGTGTACCGCAATGAAGAGTAGCCCCCGCTCGCCGCAACCAGAGAAAGCCCATGCGTAGCAACAAAGACCCAATGGAGCCAAAAATAAAATAAATTTATTTTAAAAAAAGAATAAAATTCTAGATGATTACAATCACTATAATGTTCTATAAGATACGACATTTCTGAAGAAATACTCTTCTTTGCCTTGCTCACTTCATTCCTGCAACACTGGCCTCTGTGCTGCTCCTAGAACATGCCAATCATGGCCTCTCCCCAGAGTCCTTGCACCAACCACTTCCTCTGCCTGAAATGTTCCTCCATGATAGCCATGTCGCTTGCTTCTACTTTTAGGTGTTTGTTCAAATATCATTTTGGTTAGGGTGTCCCCAACCATCCTATTTATTTATTTATTTATTTATTTATTTATTTATTTATTTATTTATTAAGTCACACCTTGCGGCTTGCGGGATCTTAGTTCCCAGACCAGGGATTGAACCTGGGCTCCGGCAGTGAAAGCACAGAGTCCTAACCACTGGACCGCCAGGGAACTCCCCCAACCATCCTATTTGGTACCATACCCCCTTATCCAGCCATTCGATCTCCCTTTCCTATTTTATTTTTTCTCCACAGCATTAAGCACAATCTGACATACTATATATTTTACTAATTTTTAAAAGATTTAGTTTGTTATTGTTTGTACCCCAATTTAAGAGAAGGTAACATTTCAACTGTGTCTCAGATGATGAGAGTTTTCCAGGAATGGAAAGAATGTAATTTCTTCTGAGGGCAGGGATTTTTGTCAGTTTTGTTCACTGTTGTTTCCTAAGTACCTAAAATCACAGCTGGGGCATGTCAGATACATGCTCGAAGAATAACTGTTGAACAAATCAATATCTGAAATGTGGACAATAATCTTATGAACATTAGCTTATTTAGTTTATTTACTTTTTTTAATTTTTATTTTATATTGGAGTATAGTTGATTAACAATGTGTTAGTTTCAGGTGTACAGCAAAGTGATTCTTTTTTCTGTTTTTTAATTTTTACTTTATGTTGGAGTACAGTTGATTAATAATGATGTATTAGTTTCAGGACATTAGCTTATTTTTTGTTATCAAAATATTCAAATCCCAAAGGGTTGGAATTAGATCCTATCCACTGGCACTATCAACCTTTCTCTCATCTTACCTATAATACTCAAGTACGTGAGAGAAAGAGAAAAAGGAACACTGTGGTGAGTAATTGGGCTGCGGTCATCCGGCCAAGGGCTGAATTTGGCAGTAAGTACAAAGAAGGCTCAAGTTTAAACCCTGAAATGACAGGTATGCTTTGTATTAGATCATGAGTTGCTTTTGACCTGTTTCCAACAGTACCACATCAGAGAGTCTCTCTCCCTCCTAGGATCCTGGAACAGCTACACAAGCCTACCAGTCACAGCAAGCACCCAAAGGGGGAGGGATGACAGTTTTCTGAAATGTAAATCAAAACTCAAGCCTTCCAACATGGGTATTTCTTATTGACAAATGCCATCAAGTCACCTAAAAGTTTATAGCACTCTAAATTCCCTGGGGAAAACTGAGGTTCAGAAGAAAAGTTCAGTTCAGGATTTTAGGTTCAGCCAGTCCAACCAGGTCTCCTAGTATGACCTCAGCAGCATAGGACACTCCTCTTTCAGGATGTTCCCTGTCAGTCAGCAGAGGCTGCCTACACAATCCCCTTCCCTTACCTAAGGACACCACTCTCTGCCCGTAAGACAGAAAATAAAATAATGGTTAGAATTGGTGGGGGTCCCCTGAGACCAAAATGCTCTGGGGAAGACCTTGGTTCATACTTTGCTTTAGACCTATCTGCATATCCTCTGCTGCCTCTGAGGGTGAAGGATTCCTTAATTAAGCAGGAAAATGAAGCATGAACAGTGAACAGAAGAAATGGCATGGACTTACCAGGCACTCGGCACAATGGACACAAAGCTTTGCCATGCAGTCATTCTTCTCCTGGTCAGTGCTGTAGAAAGAGGACAAACCAAATGTGAACACTCACTATCCTCAGTATGGTAGAGCACTTAAGAGGACAAGCGTTGAAGTCAGACAGGTCTGTTTTTCAATTTCAGTTCTGCCACTTACTAGCAGGGTGACTGGGCAAATTACTTAAGCTCCAGGAACCTATTTCCACATCTACAAAATGCAGATATTACCAGCTACACTTAAAGGGTAGTGGTTAAGAGTAAAAATGCAAAATAAGCACGTGTAAAACAGGTACCACAGTGCTTGGCACATAGTAAGTGCTCAATAAATAGGAGCCAGTCACAATTGTTCGTTTAGAAAAGTACTGAGCACCAACCATGACAGAGGCATTGTGCTGGGCTAAAGACATAAATAAAACATGGTCCCTTGAGATCATTTTGTTAGAATACAATGTGGTAAATGTTTTCATAGAGTTAAGGTCAAACTGCTGTGGCAGCAAAAAGGAGGGAGTGATCAGTTTTCCCTGAAAGAGTCAGGGAAACTCTTGAGAAGCGGACATTTCATCAGGGTCTTGGAAGATAAGGAAGAGTTTTCCAGGCAAACAAGGGAAGGAGGGAGGGGATTCTAGGTAAGAGGAAAGCATGTTGAAAATTTTTAGAAAGGTCTAAATGAGTATAGTATGTTTGGAGAAGGAAACGGCTCACTGTAGTTGGAATGTGGAGCAAATGAGAAGAAATGGCAAGAAACAATGTGACTTGGGGTTAGATCATAAAGGATCTTGTTAGACCATGCTTCGAAATAGACGTTTTTGTATTTTTACCAAGAGTCCTTTGCCTTTTTGTGGGGCCACAGATTCCTTGTAAAGGGCACTCTTACTCCCATTAAATAAATGTGCACACGCACAGACATGCACACACACACGCACACAGAAAGAAAATTTTAGACTCTCTCAAAGTAAGACTTTTCTCCCCAGGTTAAGAGCCCCTGATATAGATAATGGAGAATCAACAGGGTTTTATGTAGACTTTTGTTACCTTTTTTTAAGTGGATTTGTTCTTAGGGAAAATAATGGATCACACCTGCTCACTGGCAAATGCTTTTGATAACCACAATCCAATTAGCCCCTTCCAAGCATCTGCTGACCAAGAATAGTTCTCACTTATTTAAACTGTTTTGCTCTCCCTGGCTGTTCTAAAGCCTCTCTCACTGCTCAGGCACTTCTGTCAGGAGACATCAGCTCAATGCCAAAACAAGGAAAAGGGGAAAATAACTGACTTGTTGGAATTTCCTGTCCATTTTGAAGGAATGAGAGATTCACTTCAGAATTTATATTCAGAACCACAGCACTACACAATCTCATTTCAAAAAAAAAAAGAGACTAGGACTATGCTATCAATCCCTCCATCTCTCTCTCCAAATTAACATCCACACATTTCCCTTTCAGCAGAACTAAATTCAGCCTGAAAGAAAGGAAGGCATGACGCAGAAGCCTGGGTACTGTCCACAAACCAGGTCTCTGAAGAGGGCTGATTGCTCAGGACTGCAGCTGGACTTACTCAGCTGAAACCTCAATAGATGACTTCTTAGAGCCAGACTTGCTCCTCTTCTTCAGCCCCGCAGACTTCCTCCCCATTCTCACCAGCAGCAACACACCCACCACAGCTGAGGGAATGAAGACAAGAATGGAAAGAAGGGCCACGGAAGAGAGCATCGTGCCAAAACCTGGAGGAGGAAAAAGAGGTCAAAGAGAGGGACATGCAAAGCGCTTCCTTTGACGTGAGATAGTCTTACTTCTGCTCTTGTATTTCTTCTGGTTACAAAGGGCATAAATTCATTGTAGAAACAGTAGAAAATACACAAAAGGACAAAGAAAAATTAAAATTTACCCATAATCCCACTCCCTAGGATCAATATGTCAATATCTACCTGTTCAATCTTCTTTCTAGGAGTATGTGGGTATGAGTCTGAATATAGGGAGGAGAGTACATGTTCAGAAGTATTGATCATAGTTTACATACTATTTCTAGCCTCTTTCTTATATACTATATTATAAATATTTTCCATAAGTACTCCTTCAGGTGTGATTTTTTTAATGGCTGCATAGTATTCTACCATATTAAATAATTTATTGAATCAATCTTCTATTGCTGGATATTCAAATTATTTCCAATTCTTTGAATCTATGAGTTATATAATGATGATCATCCTTGTATATAAATATCTAGCTCTATTTTTAAAAATAAATTTTAAAATGGAATTACTGGATCAAAGGGTATATAATTTTAAGGCATCTGATTTATACTACCAAACTGTCTTCCAGAAAAACTATACCAGTTTCTACTTCTACCAGCAGTATGAACGTTCCTATGTCTTTGAAACCTATGAGTTGCCTTAAAAAAATAAAGAAAAAAGAAAGAGGAAAGGGAGGGAGAGAGAGAGAGACATACAGAAAGATTTGAGAAAGAACAAGGTATCTATAACGAACCATAGATACCTTGTCATTTCTGAATCTCTAAATCTTTGGTTCAAATTCAAATAAGGACTAGAATGACCACTCAACAGTCACCAGGGAATAGTGTAGAAAAAAAGGTCAACCCTTAACCCACTCTCCTCATGTTTCACACTAAAAGGAAACAGTTGCTCTTTGCAACATAAAAGAAAGGTGCTGCCTCCATCTTTAGAGGAGGTACCCTTTCAAGAAACAGGCAAGAACAGTCTCATAACTGAGGATATGAACATATTAGGGAAACCAGGATGACTTCTATTTCACACAGACAGCAACCCTCCATTTATTCAGGGGTTTGCCATACATTCCACAAGACCTCTGGTCCCCTGAAATTAAAATTTTAAAAGGATAATGGAGAAATTATGACGATATTTGAAAAAAAAAGTCAGTTTGAAAAATAAAGATTAAAAAACTCATCCTCAGACAATTCAAAATGGCAGAACGTCCCAATGACCAAATGGCTTACGAAGATAGGTAGTTTTGCTTCTCACTGATCTCCCCACAAACCACCACAGTAGTCAGAGAGCACTCACTACAGAAGAAGGTTGGTGGCAGTTAGCTTACCCCTTTCTGTGACTGTTAGCTCTGTCCCTGGAATATTATGGTACACATCCGGGGGATTCTTCACAGCACAGCTGAAGGTCCCATTGTCCTTTATGGTAGGGTTGATTATGCTTATGGACGCATCCCCTTTGTTTACATCTCCAACCCAGGAAATTCGATCCCGAAACGTGCCCACTGTGGTTGGGTACTGGAAAGACTGATAATGAAAAATCTAAGAAAGCAACACCATGAGAAAAAAGTTAATTTGGAAAATGCAATGAAAACGTAAAGCTAAGTAGGTCCAAAATAAAATACAAATGTGTAGTGGGTTTTCCCAGTTGGACAATTTTTTTTATGTTTTGTTCACTTCCATCCTATAGATTAAAAGACAGGCTAATAAAACTTGTCCAAAAAAAGGCCTGATGAAAGAATCCAGGGATCCTAATTCTTGAACCCCTTTTAAATTCTCCCCAAAGTCCTAAAGTAGCAGTTTTCAACCAGGTACAATTTTGCCCTCAAGACACTTGGCAATATCTGGAGATAATTTTGGTTGTCTCAACTGGGAGGAGTGCTACTGGCTTCTAGTGGGTAGAGGCCAGGGATATTGCTGAAAATCCTACAAAGCAGAGGACAGCCCCCACAAAAAAGAATTATCTGCATCAAAATGCCAGCAGTGCCAAAGCTGAGAAACCCTATGCTAAAGCAGCACCTACTTCATATGGTACTTTATAGTGTGCAAACTATTTCTATACATTTACTCATTTGAGCTTCACAACAACACTGAACTATACATGGAGCAGGGAGAAAGGGAAACAAGGACAAAAAGAAGAAATTAAATGAGTTACTCGAAGGCACACTAATAAGTGGGAAAGGGGAGATTTTTGTTTATTCTCAAAATCACCAGGAGGCTGTAACATAAGCCTCTCTCAAGTTATCTATCTTGGCAATTAATAAAAACCTCAAGTCAGATGCATGACTGGCATTCAATGAATATACATTGAATTAAAACAATGCTACTTCAGATTGGTAATCATATACTTCATCACCAAAAACACCTAATTATATTTGGTGGTAGGCTGGGCAAGCACTACAATACAATATGATCTTTCTCTCTCTATTATGCAAGATTCAAGCCTTTCCTAGTTCTTTTCTTACTTGGTACCTGCCCACTTAAGAACCCAGGCACTTACAAACACTGAGTTGCCCAATTTTGAAAAGCAACTTCCCAGAGAAGATACTGAATCACTTCTTGGTTCATTTGTTCATGCATTCATTCAACAAATATTTACTGCACACCTACTATGTGCCCTTAGGCACTGTATTAAGTAAAATGATACAGTGGGAGCCAATCAGGCACAGTCCCTGCTCTCATGGAATTTACCATCTAGTGGGAAATACAGATATTAGTAAATAATAAAATGTGTAGAATGTTCCAAAGAGGGAGGTAAAGAATACCTATCTCTGATTATCAGCGTCAGTATAAAAGGGTTTGAAACTCCTTATTGACAAAACAAAGCCTGCTGTGAATCTTCAAGATTAATCCGACCTGTGAGTTTCAGGTTAAACTAGTGATACTCAAATCCTGCTGATTAGTTTGACAGAATCCTGACTGATCACGTAACTGCAACATAGTGTTATGCAACTTTAAGGGGGTCCACTAATTCCAGCTTGGATAAGTTTGCTGATTTCCCGACTAGCCTCACAGAGAACAGCGCCATAGGGGAACTGCTGTTTGCATTTAAGGTTTCTGCCCCAGGAAGATCCCCACTGTTTGTTCTGTCCTACTTTTGGCCAAGGAAGAAGAGCCATATGAAGCCAGCCATAGTTTCCTGACCACTCAAAATAAAGTGACCTATTTTAAGTCTAAAGAAAAAAGGACCAGAAACTAACATAACATTGTTAATCAACTATGCTTCAATATAAAATTTTTTTTTAAGAAAAAAGGACCAGAAACTAAAAAAAAATTTTTAATCAACTTTGCTTCAAATAAAAATTTTTTTTTTAAGTTGAAAGAAAGAAAGGAAGGGCGGGAGGGAGGGAGGGAGGAAGGGAGGGAGGGCACCGCAGGTGGTGGGGCGGGGAATGGCGCGCTGTGGTGCGCAGGGCTGTTGGCACAAATGGCGGCGCCGGGGCCGGAGGAAAAACCTCGCCACCGTGACAGGTCCCTTCCCAAGCCCCTAGGGACAGCAGAGGACTTGGGGACCAGCAAGCACCCGCAGGGCACGAGAAAGGCCTCTGCCACCTGCCCTGCCTCATCCTGCCCGACGCCAGGCCCAGCCGCCCCGGCCCAGGCTGCATCAAGTGGAGGAGGAGGAGGGGGAGGAGGGTGGCACCAGGGGCCTGGGCCGCGCCCTCCATGCCCCGGGGGATGAAGACACTGCTGCCGTGAACAGCCCGCGCCAGCGGCAGCCCCTCAGTGAGGCTCTCCCTCAGTTGCCGGGTTCTGTGTCAGAGCCCTTGGGGCCTAGCAGGGCCAGGATGGGGGTGGAGAGTTACCTGCCCTGTCCCCTGCCGTCCTCCTACCACCGTCCGGGAGCGCCTGGTGAGGCCTCGGCGGGGAGTGGGACCCCCAGAGCCACAGCTACTTCCACCCCAGCCAGCCCCCTGCGGGGGGGCTTCGGTGGGCAGGATGGCGGCGAGCTGCGGCCGCTGCAGAGTGACGGTGCTGCGGCACTGGTCACCAAGGGGTGCCGGCGACTGGCAGCCCAGGGCGCCCGGCCCGAGGCCCCCAAACGGAAATGGGCAGAGGATGGTGGGGAAGCCCCCGCGCCCAGCAAGCGGCCCTGGGCCAGGCAGGAGAGCCAGGAGGCGGAGGCGGAGGGGGAGGGCTGCAGCAGTGGCAGCGGCGAGGCCAGCGCCGGGCTGAGGGAGGAGGTGCTGCCCGTTGCACCTGAGCGCCTGGCCCTGGGCTATATTGTGACCTGCATGCGGTACTATGGCATCTGCGTCAAGGACAGCTTCCTGGGGGCGGCACTGGGTGGCCGAGTGCTGGCAGAGGTGGAGGCCCTGAAGCGGGGCGGGCGCCTGCGTGATGAGCCAGCGGGCTATCCTGCCACGCAGCCTCCGTGGGGAGCAGATCGCCCGGGTGGAAGGCCATGAGCCAGGCTGCCGAAGCATCGGTGCCCTCATGGCCCACGTGGATGCTGTAATCCGCCACTGTGCTGGGAGGCTGGGCAGCTACGTCATCAATGGGCGCACCAAGGCCATGGTGGCGTGTTACCCAGGTAACGGGCTGGGGTACGTGAGGCACGTTGACAATCCGCATGGCGATGGGTGCTGCATCACCTGCATCTATTACCTGAATCAGAACTGGGACGTCAAGGTGCATGGTGGCCTGCTGCAGATATTCCCTGAGGGCCGTCCTGTGGCAGCCAACATTGAGCCACTCTTTGACCGGCTGCTCATTTTCTGGTCTGATCGGCGGAACCCCCATGAGGTGAAACCAGCCTATGCCACCAGGTACGCCATCACTGTCTGGTATTTTGATGCCAAGGAGCGAGCAGCAGCCAAAGACAAGTATCAGCTAGCATCAGGACGGAAAGGTGTCCAAGTACCCGTATCACAGCCAACTACACCCACCTAGTGTCTAGCCCCAGAGCTGCCTGGACAGACAGCTTGCCCTGACTTCGGGAGAGCCCTGGGCCCCGGTGCCACCAGTCTCGGTGCCTGCTCCTTCCCCGCTACTGCCGCTGCTTCTGTCTTTGCCTCTGTTCTGCCTGGTGTGGAGGGCTCCATCCATCACTGAGGACCAAGGAGGAGGAGAGACCTCTGCTGCCCTGGAATGGGGGCTGGGGTTGTGACCTGGGCAGAGGCCGGTGTTGGGGACTGCCATTACTGGAGCTGGGGGCCTGTGTCCTGCCCTGTCTGGTCATGCATGCCCCTCTCAGGTTTGGAGAGCTGGAAGGAGGCACTGCCACCTCCTACCAGAATGCAGGATTTGGGGTTGGGGTGACTCATGGCCTCTTGCTGGCAAAGGTTTGTGGGGGAGTATCCCCAAGCCCCCCACTCCTCCAGCCTGGAATGGGAAGTGACTCCCCAACCCCTTTGGCCATGGCACCTTTTGGACTAGGGTGCCACTGCTTGGGCAGGATAAAAGGTGCTGGGAGGAGCATGGGTCTGCAAGTCCTGTCAGCCAAGAAATAAAAGTTGACCTCAGAAAAAAAAGAAAGAGAGAGAGAGAGAGAGGAAGGAAGGAAGGGAGGGAGGGAGGGAGGGAGGGAGGGTGG
>NC_041229.1:14206162-14241959 GCF_002837175.3 Physeter macrocephalus | reverse complement strand
CCCGCAAACACAAAAAAAAAAAAAAAAAAAAAAAAGAAGAGAGAAAGAAAGAAAAAGAAAGAAAAGAAAGAGAGAAAGGCGGGGGAGGGAGGGAAGGAGGAAGGAAGGAAGGGAGAAAAAGGGACCACAAATACAGCCTAGCTCACTGGAGCCGCCTTCACTAGGACAACTGGAGCACCTACTGTAGTTACTGCGAGATGCTACATGGCATTCCATAACGGTTCCTAAAACAAAATCCAAAGCTTGTACATTAAAATCAAAGAGAAAGTACTTCTAATGAAGGAAACAGGATAAACAAATCAAGGATACTTTCAAAAATACAATCTTACATACCACTCTGACATTCACATTCTTGATAAAAAGTATCCTGACCTAGGATATTGCTGGAAGCATACGGAAAAAGGGTTTTTTAATAGCATTGCATCTTCAATTAGACATCCACAATGGGATTTGAGCCATAAATGTGTTTTATCTGTGTGATTAAAATATATTGCTTCTAATATTGCAAGACCATCTGTCATCAACAGCATCTGTCATCAACATAAGGTGCCCTATAATTTCCTTCAAAGGGAGCTGTATAAATCAGTGCAGATGTTTATACACTGGGAGAAAATGCCAAGATAAATCTACAAGTACCGATATACAAACAGAAACACCCACTGAGACCACTTCACATGACAGGAAATGAGCAGCTTTGAGCAAAAGGATGTCTAAGACTGGGACCTATAGAATTTCTCTGTCCAACAGCCTGGAGGTACCCTTTTTAGTACAACAAATCTGAAACTCAAGCTATGAAGCCAAGCAAAAAGAAACAACAAAGGAGAAACAAAACTAAACCACATTTCCTCTGAGTTTCTGACTTTTTTTCCTATAGCTTATTTGCAAGATTCTTACACAGAAGAAGAAAAAGCCCTACATGACCAGATGAATGTGATATAGGGTAGAAGCTCATCTCCTTCTATTTAATAGAAGCTCATCTTCTATTTTAAGATGAGAAGGCCTAAGGTGTACCTGTGACATAGAATAAAAGGATTCCAGAGCTGTTGACCACAGAAGGCTCAAAGAAATATCCTTAAAATTATACACTTACTGATTCTGTGCGACTGCTGCTTGGAGATCGATATGTCCAGTCTATGGTGAGTTTGTCAGTGATAGATGAGGTTGACTTGAAGGTGCATTTCAACTTGATATTTTCTCCAACATAACCCCGGACATGGGCATCTGCTTTAATCTCCAGGGAAAGGACGATGTAAACACCTAATCAAAGCAAGCCCAAACATTTATTTTTATTTTTATTTTTTTTCCTGCGGTACGCGGGCCTCTCACTACTGTGGCCTCTCCCGTTGCGGAGCACAGGCTCCGGACGCGCAGGCTCAGCGGCCATGGCTCACGGGCCCAGCCCCTCCGCGGCATGTGGGATCTTCCCGGACCGGGGCACGAACCCGTGTCCCCTGCATCGGCAGGCGGACTCTCAACCACTGCGCCACCAGGGAAGCCCAAGCCCAAACATTTAAAATGTGTACACTGGGTGGAATATATAGACGTGAGTGAACAATATAGAAACCCTATTTTT
The DNA here is from genome assembly GCF_002837175.3 of Physeter macrocephalus. Lineage (NCBI taxonomy): Eukaryota > Metazoa > Chordata > Mammalia > Artiodactyla > Physeteridae > Physeter > Physeter macrocephalus. Next base: position 14,240,386 of record NC_041229.1, on the reverse strand, counting down.
TTTATTTATTTATTTTTGGCTGCATTGGGTCCTCGTTTTTGTGCACAGGCTTTCTCTAGTTGCAGCGAGCAGGGGCTACTCTTCATTGCGGTGCGCGGGCTTCTCACTGCGGTGGTTTCTCTTGTTGGGGAGCACGGGCTCTAGGCGCAAGGGCTTCAGTAGTTGCGGTGCACGGGCTTAGTTGCTCCACAGCATGTGGGATCTTCCCGGACCAGGGCTCGAACCCGTGTCCCCTGCACTGGCAGGCGGATTCTTAATCACTGCACCACCAGAGAAGCCCTAGAAACGCTATTTATCATTTTTAGGGCTCTCACCAGAAAGCCATAGCAATAAATATCTTCTCAGGAAGGCCCCAAAGGATAAGGAGCCGATATCTGCAATGATCAAGGGCGGTATTTTTGTCATTTTACAATATCAAATCATAGAATGAATGTTTGGGTAAAAATTTTAAACCTGGTCACATCAGCACTTTTTCCAAATACAGAGTTGTGGTTAAATTAACTACAACCAAGCGGTCAGCCCACAGAATGCTAAAAGGCAACACCACCCACTCGCTTGACACACTTATACTCCAGGAATATGGCAGTTGCTGTGGTCTGAGGGGTTTACCCCAAGTACAGCACGACTGTAACCTGAAGCTATCACTGCCTCAACCACCAGCAAAATAAGAGTAGAAAACAAAAATAGGAATTTTTTTTTTCAAAGAAAAAATAATTTTTATAAATCTACCCCAAGGTTCTATCTAGTTTTGTTTTGTTTTTCCCTTTCTTAAAGCTGGTTAATGAATCACTCACCATTAAAAGTAAATCATGGGGAGGAAAAAGTTTATTAAATTTACAATTTAATGCATTTCAAAATGTAAAAATACGATAACATTTTTAAACTCTTTAGAGACTTCCTCTTTCCAAAACCACCTCGTATATCCAACTTTTTAAAAAATTTATTTATTTTATTTATTTCTTTTTGGCTGCATTGGGTCTTTGTTGCTGCGCGTGGGCTTTCTCTAGTTGCGGCGAGTGGGGGCTACTCTTCGTTGCGGTGAGCAGGCTTCCCATTGTGGTGGCTTTTCTTGTTGGGGAGCACAGGCTCTAGGCACGCGGGCTTCAGTAGTTGTAGCACGTGGACTCAGTAGTTGTGGCTCGCAGGCTTTAGAGCACAGGCTCAGTAGTTGTGGCTTGCGGGCTTAGTTGCTCCACGGCATGTGGGATCTTCCCGGACCAGGGATCGAACCCGTGTCCCCTGCATTGGCAGGCGGATCCTTAACCACTGCGCCACCAGGGAAGCCCCCTCGTACATCCAACTTTGACATCCCATCTCCCCCAAAAGAGTTGGCACTTTCTTTTGACCATTCCCTCTGCTTTTAGAGAACAGTGGTAGAAATTTCTCTTCCATTAGGGAGCCATTTTTTAGGAAAGTAAGCCACCAGCACTTGGTTTTTCCTGCTTCCTTCTCCACTACAATGAGCCATGATTCATCTGGCAGGCCAAAGGCAAACAGAGCAGCAAGGTTTCAGAAGACAGCAAACCCACACACCATCCTGGAAAACAGCAGTCCCTCTGGTTGAGAAAGGATGCAAATCCCAGCCCTATCACTTGCTGACTCTGTGGCCTTCGTAGGTTTACTTGATTTCTTCAGTTTCTCATCCGGGTAGGAATGATAATAATAACACTTACCTTAGAAGGTCACTGTGAAGAATAAATGAATTAAAACATGTACCACACTAAGAAGCCTGCCTAACCCAGCGTAAGTGCTCAATGCACGTTAGACAGCTTTATCATCGTTACTGACACCTCTTTAGTTCTGTCCTTAGTCTCTCAAACTTTCCTATCAGAGACATACTTATGAGTCATCATTTCCACTGCCTTTACCTCCGCTGCTTTGAATCATGTTTCTTGCTCCTCTCTAGACAATCCAGTCTGTTCACATTCTCTTAAGCAGGAGACCAAGAGTGAGCTCACAACTCAGTACTAAGAATCTGACCATCCCAAAGATGAGGACTACCTCTGGTTCATCCAAGACATCCTCTCTGACTTTGCCATGCTAAACTTGTTATTCCTCCTATGCCTTTGCAAATGCTGTTCCTCTGCCTGGAAAGCCTTCATCCCTCAATCCCTTACTCTCTCCTAAGCCCTCACTCCTGACCCACCTTACTCATGACTTAAGATAAAGCTCTAAAAAATGGAAGGCAGAAATGAATGGATAATCTACACACTCCCCATACTCTTTATATATCCTTTATATACTCTTTACATATCCTAAAACATAAGTATAGCAAAGAGATTTTAAAGTTTAGATTTAGAATAAGACCTGAACTTGAGTTCTAGCCCAGCTGCTTTCTGGCTGTGAGACCTTGATCATAGTTACCTAACCTGTTCAAGATTCGATTTCCTCACTTGGTAAGTGGGAATAATTAAAAGACCTACTTCATTGTGTCACTGTGAGGATCTAATAAGATTAAAGAAGGTAACACATAAAATGCTTAGCATAGCACCTGAAATTGAAACTTTCAATAAATGTTAACTATTATCATTAAAATGAACACCACAAACATTCAAAAGCCTTCAGTAATTCTCTATTGGGCTATAACATAAAATCTAAATAGTGCCAATCTGGCCCCCAACTTCTGCTACTCTGCCCACCTACCCATCCCATCCCCTTCACTATGCCCAGAATGTCCTGCCATTTCCCAAATTTACTATGTCCTTCATGCCACTGTGACTTTCTTTGAATATGTCTTTATCTGGAAGTTTCTCCCCATCCCTACCAATCCTGCCAGGTAACCACATCCCCAATACTCACACCCTTCAAAACCCATCTCAAATATCGCCCCCCTTGTGATGCCTTCCCAAATTCTCTGATGCAGTTTATTACTATTTTTCAATTTTCACATAACATTTAGTACATAATGCTACTCGAGCACATATACCATTGCTTGCACTCAATTTGTAAAGACAATTTCCTCAATTAAATTAAAGGAAGTACCTTAAGAGCAAAAGTCAGAGGGAAGGGAGAAGGCAGAGAGAGACCAAGAGAAAGAGGTGGACAGGTCACCAAAAGTTCTCATGTAGGAACAAAGTGTGCTTATTAGTCACCCACTCTCTTCCTATCCCCATTCTTACAGTATTTTCAACATTCTTAAGTCCCCAGACATCTACCTTTCCATTGCACTGAATCAGGAAAAGCTCAGCCCTAGATGATCACTTCTAGACTATGGTGGGTGTGCGCTGAAGGAGAAAAATCACACCACTGCACCAATAGTTACCATAAGAAATTCATCAGTTCCATCCACAGCTAAGTCCTTAATGAGGCATGATGACTCTTTAACCAGCCTTGCTCATCTCCTCTTTCTGACTCCTCAAACTTTGCCATTCTCTTTTATCCTCTGTGCAACCTATAAACCCCTCATTCGCAGAAGAAAATGTCTCTCTTCTTCAAGAAACTTGAAGCCATACAAACTGCTTAGTCACATATCTTCCTGCATCTGCACCCATTCTTACCTCCAATCTGAAAGGATGTGGTGTCCCTTTGTCTAGGCAAGGTCAAGCCCTTCTCCTCTGCCTGGATCCCTTCCTTCCAAGCCTTGCTCCAGGAAGAAAGAAGAAAAAAAAAACCCTCTCTACTATATTCAACATTTCCCTTTCAAGAGGGGCTTTCTCCCCTCAGCCTCTAAATACACAGAATTCTCTCCCATCTGTAAAAACAAATATATAACAATAAAACAAAACAATAACAAATTTTCCTTAACCCTGTAATCCTACTCATTACCAACTACTGCCCTCTCTATCCTAAGCCAAGTTTGTGAAAAAGTTGTTTATATCTGACGTCTCCCTTTCCTCCCTTCCCATCCACTTCTGGACCCCTACAGCACAATTTGGACTCCACTACCACTTCTAGTAAAAGGCATTATGTCTTAAAACAGCAAAATCCAAGGGACAAAAACTCCAATAGGCAGTTTTCTCTCCTGATTTTACTGGATCCCTCTGCAGAAGTAACTGTTTGCTCCTTGACCTTCTCTGTCTCAAGGCTTCCAGGATGATACACTCATTCATTCACTCATTCTTCAAACAAAGATTTATTGAGCGTCTGTTTTGTGCCACCCTCTAAGTTCAGGATTAAATGTGAGCAAAATACATACACTCCCTGTTTTGGAGCTTAAAATGCAGCAGAAGTTCAATACACTAATCAAACAATCATAAAGACAAATGTATAATTACAAACTCTGATAAGCACTGTGAAGAAAAGACAGAGTGGTTTTGAGAACGGTACCAGTTATGATAGGGGAGCAGGGAGTGGTTAATGAAACCTTGCCTGAAAAAAGTTACTTTTGAGTTGAGTTCTGAAGCAAGGATAACAAGGTGAGGAGGCGGGGAGCATTCCGGGCAGAGGATACTGCGTATGCAAAGGTCCTGTGTCAGGAAGGAGCACAGTCAGTCAAGGAACGGAAAAAAAGGCAGAATGGCAGCAACACAAAGAGCATGAGAGAGAAGACTGAGACATGGCTAGGAGGTAAGCAGAAACTAGATCAGGCAGGACCTTAGAGATTTGGGTCCTTATTCTTAGAGTAATGGGAAGCCATGGAAAATACTTAAGTATGGGATTGAGTGAGAAGGGGCATGAAGAAGTTTGCATTTTTAAAACCTCACTCTAGGGAAGACGATTAGGAGGCACTAAGAGTATATATAAAGAGATTACTTAGGAAGCTACTACAATAGTCAAGTGAGAAATAAGGGAAGATTGAACTAAGTTGGTGGCAGTGGACATGGAGAGAACTAGGAAGACAACAATACAAGGTAAAATCAGCAAGAACTGATGTTAGATCATATGTGGAATGTTTGGGAAAGAGAGGCACTGAGGATGACTCCCACATTTCTGGCTTGGTGATACCATTCACTGACACACGGAAGACTAGAAAAGTACCAGGCTTGGCAGGGAAGAACATGAGTTTGATTTTGGATAAGTTTAAGGTGCCTTTGAGATATCCAAGGGATAACGTCAAGGGAGCAGTTGGTTTAGGGCAGGGATGGGCAAACTATGGACCATGGGCCAAATCTAGCCCAAAACATCTTTTTATAAATAAAGTTTTATTAGAACACAGCCAACTTTATTCATTTATGTATTGTCTAGGGCTCCTTTTGTGCTACTCCAGCAAAGTTGAATACTTGCAACAGAGATCATGTGGCCCACAAAGCCTAAAATATTATCTGGCCCTTTACAAAAGTTTGTCAACTCTGGTTTATAGCAAAAAAGAACTATGGATTAGAGTTATAAATCAGAATCTCATTAGCCTCCCTCCACCAACTCTCCACACTGATTGTGTTACATACACACACACGCACACACTCGACATCTCTGCTAGTTTCTATCAAATCTCTTTCTAAGGCTCCTCCTTTCCTACCCATCCCTTAAACACTGGTGTTCCTCAGAGTTCCACCCTGAGCCCATGGTCCTTCTTTCAACATGTTCTCTTTGGACAATCCTACCCACTTTTATAGATTTCACAACCACTAATAGGCTAATGATTCCCCAAACTATGTTGCTAGCCATGACCTGCCTCTGAGTGTCCAAATATTACTGGATATACCCACTTGACTATCACCACCACAGGAACCCAAACTGAAGGTTGTGAACTCTTGTTTGTTACCAGCTCAATATCCATTCCCCTCATCTCCTTTCCTAACAATACCCAGATTTTCTTTAGATATCCACCCTTTCCTACATAGCCCATGAGCTTGGGGGTAGAGGCCTCTGTCAGGGTCCAGGCAGAAAAAAGAAGGCAAAATCAGCTAAAACTTTGAAAAGCGTATGGATCACTTTTCAAAGGGACTTTTCTCAGCATCAAGGAAGCCAACAAAGGCACAAAGCCTTTACCACTCCATGCCTGAAGGGACAAAGGGAGGAAATGGTGTTACTGAAGCCTGGTAAGAGGTGGATCTGTGGGCCATTTGACAGAAGCTGTAGCCACAGAGGAACATAGCCACTATCAACCATGGCACCATGACATGGAGGGAGCAGGGAAAAAAATGTCTTTCTCCTCCTGCCCTCCAATCTCCTGCCAAGCCTCCCACCAAACCTAACTGGAACCCAGAAGATGGGAGCCTGGATGATGTGGTTTATAGGTCAGCTTTCCAGGAAGTAGGCAAAACAGAGAAGAGAAGTGAATGGATCTGGTGGGAGAGGAGGAAAACCAAGAATAACTAGACCCTACTCCCAGCTCTGGAAGGTGACTCAGATTGGCCTAAACTAATCATTACATCCAGAGGTGTGCTGGTGAACAGCTAAAAATAGAAAACCCAAATATGTAGGTTTGACAATTTCTGTGGCACAAATACTCCCACCATGGCTAATTTCAAGCTATGAAGGTAAAAGTCTCTGAATGCTGAGTTAGGAAGACATGTGCATGATTGGCTCTTGAGAGCCAGTAGGAGGTAGCTCCAGCACACCATCCTCCTGACCACAGAGATATATTTGGGGTCAACACGGGATTTAAGTTAATCTAATCAAATTAAGTTTCAGAAAATTTTCTTGGAAAGTTACCTCCATGCCTTGTTTATGTTCTTCTCTATGTCTGGAATTTTCCTCATTCCCTTTCTTTAACTAACTCTTATCCTTCTTTCAGATTTAACTTTGGAGACACCTCCAGGAAGTCTTCCCTGTATCCTCTTGGCAGATTAAGGGCACTTCCTCTGTGATGCCATGGTTTCTAGTGCATTTCTCTCTTAGTACTAGATTTTAAAATTATCTGCTGACTTCTCTGTCTTCTTCAATAGACCCTAAGTTCATTGAAATTGAACGTAGCACATTATGGATACTCAGTAATATTTATTCAACTGAACCAAACCAAGAGTTTCCTTTCATAAAACAAAAATTGTTATAAAATAAGCATAAAAATTACAAGTTCTGAGCAAATTTTGGTTACTGAATTACAGCAAGTACACCTTTAATCAAACTACCTACTAGCACCTTCTTCCTTCTTAATATATATAAACTCCATATTCATGAACATAATTTTGCCACAAAGTTATCAATATGTAAAGTCACTTCACTGAAATCTAAACACTGGATAAGCAGGTCTTAAATGTATAGTTACAGAAAAGTAACCATAACATCCATGGATGAACTAAACAAATCTACACTACTAATCTATACATCAGGATATTGGTTCCCCCTGGAGGAGAAGGAAAAATGCCTGAAAGGAGGCACAGGGAAAGTTTCTGGAATACCAGTAACAATCTACATGCTGATTTGGGTGCCGGTTGCCCAGGTGTGTTCAGTTTCTGAAAACTCATTAAGCTGTACACTTATAAGCACTCTTCTCTGTTTTACTGAAATTAAAAGTATTCTAAAATCAATGGATATAAAATAATTTGCCTCTTCCACTCAAAAAATAAAATAAGAAGAAAAAAATATCAATCCAATGTTACATTCATTCAGAAACTTTCACCCTAGGCTTAATGTGCTAATGGATATTTATCTCTTCCCCAGAGGGAAAAAGCATTCTTGCCAGGTAAAAACAGCCAACTATAGAAATAATTATAATAATTTAAAAAATTTTTTAATCTGGGAGGAAAACAAGAAAATCACATTTAACCATAAGTAATTTTATACATGGAAGAAATGGAAAAAATGACAAAAACTCCCAATTTTATACACCCAATTTTCCAAAATACAAATCTGTCAAACTGATTCATAAAATTGCACACTCAAGTGGAAAAGAGAAAAGTGTAAGAGCCCTAGGCTTGTTAATCTACTGGTTTTACATACTTAGACAACTGATATAGCAGGACCATACTTATAACTTAGGAAGAATTCAAACAAGCTAATAATTTAACGGGTCCTAAATATGAAGAGGAAAGGCAAATAAACTGGTATGAAACCAAAGTCTATTACCTAAGAGACTCAAAACAAAAGACCCCCTCAAAAATGGATGAACCTTGAAAACATGCTAAGTGAAAACGCTAGTCACAAAAGAACACATATTGTACACTTCCATTTCTATGAAATGTGCAGAATTGGCAAATCCACAGCAATAGAAAGTAAATTGGTGTTTGCCAGGGGCAGGGGAGAGGGAAGAATGAGGAGTGACTCTTAATGACTATGGAGTTTCTTTGGGATGATGAAAATGTTCTAAAACTGATTGTCATAATAATTGCACAACTGTGAACATACTAAAAACTATTGAATGGTACACCTTTTTTTTTTTTTTTTTTGGCCGTGCCATGCTGTGCATCATGAGGGATCTTAGTTCCCCAACCAGGGATTGAAACCATGACCCCCTGCAGTGGAAGCAAGAAGTCCTAACCACTGGACCACCAGGGAATTCACTGAATGGTACACTTTAAATGGGTAAATTGTTCGGCATGTGAACTATATCTCAATAAAGCTGGGGTTTTGGGGGGGGTTTTTAGGCAAAAGATAAATCAACAAATACATACAGATCATAGACTCAACTTTTAACATTTGAATTATTTGGTTGCTGAACTGATGGACACTTTTCAATGTGAAATGACATCAAGTTTGTGAAACCACCCACCATTTCTAGAATTTTTTTTCAGTAGGAGAATATTTGAACATTTCTCTGTGTGTGTGAGAGAGATAGGAAGACAGAGAGAAGAAACTAGGATGATTTGGAGTGACAGTAGTTCAGCCTAAATAGTATATTGAAAAAGAATTTAGGATTATTGTAGTGACAGTAGGTCTGCCTAAATAGTATATTGAAAAATAATTTAGCTGAAAAACTGGACACCTCTTATGACACAGGCAGCTGGGAGGGATCAGGGAGTATGCTGGCAGCATAAATACTAGTCATCAAATAAATTAAAACTCCCTAGCCCTACCTGCTGAGACTTAGCACACCTGAAGCCTTTATATCAAAGATCCCCTTCAGAAATTCCCATTACCAACAGGGAAATTTTATGAAGTTACCAATACACTCCTATGCTAGCTCTACTAACATATAATTTCCTGGGTAAGACACACACACACACACACAAATCCAGGGAATAACTGCACCCTAAATGAAGGTAATTAGGTTGACTGAAATTTATGAAACTTGAAAATTGCATGAAAGCAAAACTTATCCAAATTTTAAGATTATGTGATAGTGTGAATACTATACTTCTGATATCGATTAATAGATTAAAATCTTAACAGAATTGATATTCCCTTCCTTGTATTTAAAAAAAAAAATTGTTATTAAAATACCAAAGCAGTTGCTTTTCCTCAACACATGCATCTCTGTTACAATGAAATCAAAGCACATCCTTTCTGTGACTGACTCATAAACGTTTTACTTCATAGGCCCTGACAATCACCTACAAAAAAAAAATTACCAACAGTCATCATTTTCTTCCCCAAAATTACTGGAACTACTGAAGACTAGAATTGTCCTTTCCTAATCAGGATATACGGCCCACAAAACCACAGCCGAGTCAACCACTGATAACTCATCGTAAGATAACACCGGGTGCCCCGCCCCCCCAGTGCCCTCCGTGATTCCCTCTAGCCGTGCCATCACCACAATACAACGCACAGTCACGCAAGGTGATCGAGCTGCCAGGGGATCAGGAAAGTACGGACAAGCTACCGACACCCCTCAGTGGGTGGTGATTACGAGAAGAGAACATCCTCCCCACGCCCTCCCGCTTCCTTCCTTCCCAGAAGCGCAGTAGGGTCTTTCCTGAGACCCCCCACCGGAACCGGAAAAGCGACCATCTTCACTAAGCCCCCGGCCGGAAGTGCGGCCGAACCCGCCGCCGACTCACTCACCCTGGAAGAATAGGACGCCCAGCAGTGGGCACAGAGCACAGCCACGGCCTCCAGCCGCCCCGCTCTGCAGCATCCCGACAGCTCTCCAGAAGTTTGCACACCCTGTTTACGGTTCCCTGTGACCACACAGGTGACACCGGAAGTGACGCGAGGGCGGGAGGCCGCGAGAAGACCTAAAATGGCTATTCGAAGTTGCCATAGTAACGTGGCTTCTTTCCAGAACCACACCTGGACTTGCTCACTTCAAGTCAGTGATTCTTAACTCTCAAGTAGGAGTTCATTATTCTCTTTTGCTCGAAAATGAAGTCGGACAGGCTTTGGAGAACTTACTATTTATTTTTACGGAATTCTGCAGGACTTAATCGTCTTGATCCCCTTGACTCTAAGCCAGAAGTCCTTTTTACTCCCTACAGATTATTTTATTTGAATGCTCTCAGAATAAATTTCTGTAAATTTAGAGTTCAGAGGGACCTAGGAGATCATACAGGATCAGTCAGTGAATAGATAAATATGTATTAAGCCTGTCAATTTGTGCCTCAAGACTGTTTGGTTCATGTTCTTTTTGTGTGTGTGTAGCTATTACAGCATCCAGTTCAGTACTTAGCTAAATTGGGTGTTTATTAAATTGCTGTTGACAGTGGCAATGATGAAATCATTACAAAAAGGAGCTGAGATTTGTGCCACTTTTGGTTGGAACAGTGAGGAAGTGCTTGAAGTGAAATGAAGAGATGGTGTCACATTCTTCTGAGAAAAAGATGGGATGGTACCCTGCTCTAATCATTAGTCAACCTATTCTCCTGGAATCTATGTATATTTAATGAAAGCAAGAGAGGAACGAAAATATGCTTCAGCTTTGGGGAAAGTTAATAACTTTCCGTTTTTCAACTCCCATTCCTTTACTAGACTTGAAAGCTGGTAATGCAAGAGTATCAAATGGGAGATGATACTGTTCCTTCAAAAGAGTCCCCAAACTAAGTAGTTGGTTGTGCCCAATTCTCAGTTATTTGAAGCAATGTGGAAATTCATACAGGTTTATTTATCCAGTAGAAACTAATTCTATCCATTATTGACTTCCAGGCTGCCTCTAAGAAAATTTTTCAGTGAAGATAAAAGGTATTCCCATCAGTTTTCTGTGACCTGCTATGTAAAAATTTTAGATTTGCATAAAAGCAAATTATGTAATTGTAATGCTTTATTACTGAAGGTTATTTACATAGTGTTTAAGGCACAATAAAAAATAAGTTAAAATACAAAAGTTCTCTTCAAGTAAAAGACACTGAGCAGCCGGGCTATATTAATCCTTGACTATTTAGCCAAGACACAAAAGCTACACGTTTTGCTGGAAACACCTTCCATGAGTTTTTAACTACCTCTTTACACTTATGTAACATCACCCAGGCCATCTGTTTGAAGAAATACCCAGTTACTATATTTTCAAAGGTTGAATTATAGAGAAAAATAGAAAATGTGAAAGGTAATATAGACTTTAAATCTAATTTTTACTTTCAAAACTGGGTACTGAAACTGTACTTTTTTAGACAGTATATAAGGCAAAATGAGACAGGTATGGAATGCATTTCAGAATCAAGGTTCACATGTAAATTATACCAGGGTTTTTTTTAGTATTGGAAAAAATATCAAAGTTCATCATCTTTAAATACAGATAAACTATTTGGAAATTCCAGTTTTAAAAGAAATAACATCTTCAGCCTAGTTGGTGAAAACTGAAAATATCAAGCTGTAAACATGGGGGGCAGGGGGTAGGAGGAGAGGTTCCTAAACGTTTAGATGTTTTCTTTCTTTAAATAAGTGCTGCAGTAGCTTAAGTTTGGAAAGACACTGGGAGACTAGACACTTTTTCAAAAGCACTCCTCTTTCCATGACCCACTTATAAAGTTTGTTTTATCTACTAGTATAAGAGAAAAAAGAAACAAAGTTGGTTTCATTCTGTTAGTTTTGGTATTTCTTTGCCGCCATACCCAATAAACTGAATTAAAAAATAAATAAAAGAAAAAAATTTAATCTCTTCCAGTTCTCAGAGCTTTGTATAACACTATACAAAATTATTATCATTTAGGGTGATTTTTTTCACTAGCCCTAAATTTTTTAATTGTAATATACTCCTTCAGAAACCTTCCATTTAACTGCTTAATGATTCCAGTCTACAAATGAGCATAGATTTTGCTTGTTGTTATAAATAATTGAATTGGGGGGAAAACTATAGTAAGCTAAACAGTCATTCACTGCTCATGAAAGATCTGAGCTGTTGATTGCTTGTCACAGCAGAGAAAAAAGGCGACAAGCAATTCATCTTGAGGTGGCGTTTGTCAATCTACTAGCATTTCTGTAACCTTCCCTAGTTACTCTGTGATTTAGACTTGTACTACTGTAAACCTTGGATCAATTGACCAAAAACAAACAAAACTAAAAACCTGCCATCTAGGGTATTGAAAGAAATTCGATAAAATAAGATGTGTCCCATACTTAAGGAGAGACATAAAAATCAAACTGTTCTTTAACAGGTTGAATTTAGCATTTTCTGTTAATCAATCAAAAACAGTTGGGAGAATTAGCTCACCTTTTAATTGAGAGTGTGAGAAGGAAAGAGTAAACATGTTAACTTTAGTAGCAAGAATGCTGCTCTAAGGAAACTAATATATTAAAGGAAATGTTATGACACACAAGTTGACTTTTATCCCATTTGATGCCAATATATATGTATACAAGTCATAATCCACAAGGAGTGTTTAAGGGCAAAAATGTAGCTTCCTAGTATATAAAAGCTAATGAGCATTTGAAAAAAATACAATATTTGTACTCTGAAATTAAATAAAACCTTAGTAACGGGGCTATGTGTGAGTCTGCTGGTATCTGCTCAAGAAGGGCCCTATGCTGGCACCAGAGGAACGTTGCTTGTCTAGGTGGTTATATACTGCAGAGCTGGTTGGAAGACAGGTCACAACTGGAAAACCCAAAGAAAAGCTTCCATTAACTCCAACTTATCTCAGGGTTCTTGTTCTTGGAAATCTTCAGCTTCCTGAAATACAAAACAAAAGTTTAAATGGATAATGTATATGGCAAGAGTGCAATAGGAGTACCTGGCATTATGAATACATATATATATATATATCTCATCTATTCTCCATCGTGAAGGAAAATATTCTTAAGTATATTTGTCCTCTTCTAACTTAACTTTTAAAAGAAATTTCCTGATCCTTATTACATATTTCTCAGGGTCAGTGTACTTAATTCATAGTCTCTGCCTAGCATGGACACTTGGATGATCCATAGCTGCTCACTCACATGCATTCATTCCTCTCTCTCTCTCTCTCTCTCTCTCTCTCTCTCTCTCCCCCCCCCCCACCCCACCACCACCCCAACCCCTTTATTATAAACAAAATCAAATATACAGAAAAGTAAAGAAGGCAGTGTATGGAATTCACTGTCACTTAATTTTAAAGTTTTTTTTTTGCCTTATTTGCTATAAATACATATATTGGTGGGGGCTAAAGTTTTTAAAACAAATTACTGACATTTTAACCCTAAATACTCCAATATGCATTTTTAAAATAGGGACATCTTCCTGTGTAACCACAATACCCTTATTATACCTAATAAAAGTTAACAATAATTCCCTATTGTCCAGATTGAAAATTTTCATATTAAGACTTTCCCATTGTGCCCCCAAATCTTTTTTACAACTAGTTTATTCAAATTAGTATCCATCCAGTCAGGGATCATACACAGCACTTGATTGTGTTACTTCCTTAAATTTCTTTTTTTTTTTAATTGGGGTATAATTGCTTTACAATATTGTGTTAGTTTCTGCTGTACAGCAAAGTGAATCAGCTATATATATACATATATCCCCTCTTTTTTGGAATCCTTAAATTTTTTTCAATCTTAAACAGCCTCCATCTTTTTTTTCCATGACTCTGGCTTATTAGAAAATCTGCTTGATTTTAAAAATAGCCCTTGGTAAAAATCTGACACCAAATTTTTTTTCTAGGTTTACAATAGAACCATTTTTCTCCGTATTCTATTTTATAAATCCTTGAGAACTTTCACTGGAGCTTTAGGCTATAAAAATGTGGCTCTTTTTGCAAATAATAATAGTGGACCTACTTCAGAGAATAGAAGAAATTGTGATCATATGAAAAATAACTCACCCTACCTTTTAAGCCTAATAAACCTAAAAACTGGAAAAACAAAACTACACACCACTAAAATTGGATTCATAGTCCCAATAACTAAATGAGAGGAGTAGAAATCAATTCCAAATAATACAAAAGTTCTCCTGTCAAAATGTCAAGCATATCTATTGAGTCACTCTCTTAAATGCCATGATTAGTTTACAATTAAACAAAAGAATAAAAGCAGATATTAGTTCTTTCATTTAAAAAAATTTATTTACATGTTGAAAGTTAATTTATTATTCTTTGTGGTGGTAAATATAACCCCAAAGCCTCAAATAATCATAGAATTCTCTCAGCTTTACTGGTAGTAGGGTCTAGCTTCCTGTCCTTTGCACAAAACACACTCAAAGGGGAAGCCATCGATAACACAAGAGAAGCCTTTTATCTCTCTGCCCAACTCCTCTAATTTCATACGGGAAACCCCTATCATATAATCTGGGAGATCCACAGTAGAAATGAGGCATATAAGAAAGCTAAGGAGGGACTCCCCTGGTGGCACAGTGGTTAAGAATCTGCCTGCCAATGCAGGGGACACGGATTTGATCCCTGGTCCAGGAAGATCCCACATGCTGCGGAGCAACTAAGCCTGTGAGCCACAACTACCGAGCCTGCACTCTAGAGCCTGAGAGCCACAACTACTGAGCTCACGTGCTGCAACTTATGAAGCCCATGTGCTCTAGGGCCCACGTCCTGCAACTACTGAAGCCCTTGCCCTAGAGCCCGTGCTCCACAATAAGAGAAGCCACTGCAATAAGAAACCCGCGCACCGCGAGGAAGATTAGGCCCTGCTCACCGCAACTAGAGAAAGTCCGCGCACAGCAGCAAAGACCCAATGCAGCCAAAAAAAGCTAAGGAAAGAAATGAACCCATTTGTGAACCTTACCATCTAATAATGTTAGTCTGTGTCTTCTAAATAAACAGAAACCTTTTTTTCTTGGTTGAGCTTTTCTTCTTCTTTTCTGTAACATAGAAGCAGAAACCAATGTCAGGGGAACAAGGCAAGAAGCAAGGGAGGCAAATCCTACAAAGGTTCAGGTGAGATATATTCCCCCAAATTTGGGGAAGAATTGTATGCACCTGGGAGTAGATCCAAGCTTACAGAGCGCTAAACCTGTTAGCGCTATCTAATAATACTCATACCTCCACATGACCGTGGGTATCTGAACTTAGACACTTTTCAGAATAATTCTAGAAGAGAATATCATTTGGGAATTCCAGGTTTAAAGCAGACACCTTAGTTTACCATTAGTATTCTACCTCTAATTCTACTTCCTATTCAAAAAAGAAAAGCATAAAATAAAACAAACAAAAACAAAAAAAGACTGACCTAGAAGTCATCTTTATTGATTGTATTCTATTCAAACCAACTCAGAGTTGGGTTCATTAGTCTCCTTAAAAATCAATTCTATTTACTGTAGTAAATATTTCTTGAGGAAAAGAAACAAATGGTGCTGGGACAGCTGAAAAATTACAACTGCAAAAGAATAAATTTGAACTCCTACTTCACACCATATACAAGAATTGATTCCAAATGAGTCAAAGACCTAAATGTAAGAACTAAACTGTAAAACTCTTAGAAGAAAACATAGGCATAAATCTTTTTGACCTTGGATTAGACAGTGGTTTCTTAGATATGACACCAACAAAACAAGCAACAAAAGAAAAAAAGATAAATTGGACTTCTTCAAAATTTAAAGGACACTAATCAAGATAGTGTAAAGGCAACCCACAGAATGGGAGAAAATAACTGCAAATCCTATATCTAATAAGACGCTTTTGTATACTCCAAAGTATATTTTAAAAAACTCTTAAAACTTAACAATGAGAAGACAAATAACCTAATTTTAAAGTGGGCAAAATATTTGAATAGATACATCTCCAAATTAGATATTTAAATAGCCAATAAACACATGGAAAGATGCTCAGAGTCATTAGGAAAATGCAAATGAAAACCTCAATGAGATACCACTTCACACCCACTAGATGGCTATAATCAAAAGGACAGACAATACAAGTGCTGTTGAGGATGTAGACAAACTGGAACCCTCATACATTGCTGGTGGGAATATAAACTGGTCCAGCTGTTTTGGAAAACTGTCTAGCAATTCCTCAAGAAGGTAACACAGAGTTACTACATATCCCAGTAATTCCACTCCGGGTTATATACACGGGAGAATTGAAAACATATGCCCATGAAACTTGTAGATGAATGTTCATAGTAGTATTAATCGAAATAGCCAAAAAGTGGGAAAAACCTAAACGTCCATCAACTGAATGGATAAACAAAATGTGGTATATGCATACAATGGAATATTATGCAGCCACAGGAAGAATGAAGTACTATAACATGGATGAACTTTGAAAGCATTATACTAAGTCAAAGAAGCCATACAGGGCTTCCCTGGTGGTAAAGTGGTTAAGAATCCGCCTGCCAATGCAGGGGACAAGGGTTCAAGCCCTGGTCCGGGAAGATCCCACATGCCGCAGAGCAACTAAGCCCGTGTGCCACAACTACTGAGCCTGTGCTCTAGAGCCCGTGAGCCACAACTACTGAAGCCCGTGCGCCTAGAGCCCCTGCTCTGCAACAAAGAGGAGCCACAGCAGTGAGAAGCCCATGCACCACAACGAAGAGTAGCCCCCGCTCGCCGCAACTAGAGAAAGCCTGCGCACAGCAACAAAGACCCAACGCAGCCAAATAAATAATAAATAAATAAATAAATAAGAAAGAAGCCAGACATAAAAGGTCACACATTGTATGATCCCCTTTATATGAAATGTCCAGAAGGTCCGGGAAGATCCCACATGCCGCAGAGCAACTAAGCCCGTGTGCCACAACTACTGAGCCTGTGCTCTAGAGCCCGTGAGCCACAACTACTGAAGCCCGTGCGCCTAGAGCCCCTGCTCTGCAACAAAGAGGAGCCACAGCAGTGAGAAGCCCATGCACCACAACGAAGAGTAGCCCCCGCTCGCCGCAACTAGAGAAAGCCTGCGCACAGCAACAAAGACCCAACGCAGCCAAATAAATAATAAATAAATAAATAAATAAGAAAGAAGCCAGACATAAAAGGTCACACATTGTATGATCCCCTTTATATGAAATGTCCAGAACAGGCAAATCCATAGAGACAGAAAGCAGATTAGTAGTTTTCAGGGGCAGGTGAGAGAGGAAAATAGAGAGTGATGGCTAAAGGGTATGGAGTTTCTTTTGTGGAGGTGATGAACATATCCTGGAATTAGTGGTGATCGTTATGCAACTTTGTGAACATTAAATGATGAATTCTATTATATGTAAATTTTATCTCAATAAAAAAATATATTAAGCACCTTACATCAGCATGGCTGACTTTGCTAGGCACTGATTCATAGAGGCCCTGCTGACAGTCCAGTGGTTCTTAGAAATGTATGCTTTACATTAAAAGTGAGGAATATCCAGGACTTCCCTGGTGGCACAGTGGTTAAGAATCCGCCTGCCAATGCAGGGAACACGAGTTCAAGCCCTGGTCCGGTAAGATCCCACATGCCGCAGAGCAACTAAGCCGGTGTGCCACAACTACTGAGCCTGCGCTCTAGAGCCCGAGAGCCACAACTACTGAAGCCCGTGAGCCTAGAGCCCGTGCTCTGCAACAAAGAGGAGCCACCGCAATGAGAAGCCCGCGCACCGCAACGAAGAGTAGCCCCCGCTCGCCGCAACTAGAGAAAGCCCGTGTGCAGCAACGAAGACCCAATGCAGCCAAAAATTAATTAATTAATTTTTTTAAGTGAGGAATATCCTAGAAAAGCTTTACATAAGTAAATTTTTATAATATCAAATCCTGCATAGTAAAGAAAGTTTATAATAAAATCTTCTGTAAAATTAAGAAACTAAAGTTACTAGACCCACAGACATAGAAAACAAACTTACGGTTTGTTTGTTTGAAAGAATGGGGAGGGATAAATTAGGAGATTGGGATTAACATATACACGCTATAATATATAAAATAGAGAACCAACAAGGACCTACTGTATAGCACAGAGAACTATATTCAATATTTTGTATTAACCTATAAGGGAAAAGAATCTGAAAAAGAATACATATATATATATATAAATCACTTTACTGTACACCTTAAACTAACACAACATTGTAAATCAACTACACTTCAATTTAAAAAAAGCTAAAGTTACTAATTCACACCCTAATTTATCCATCCTGTGAATTTGAATTCTTTTATGTAAGATTAACTCAAGAGGAAGAACAGCTGTTCAACAATTATTTAGCCCCACTATAAAATACCAAGAGTTGCCATAAAACAATGTTAAAAGAAGACTTTCCCAGAACTGCCCAGCCTTACGATTTTATCTCCACCACTTTATGAGCTCTTTCAGCCCGTCGCTTTTTCCGGAAATGCTGGAAGAGGACCACCACAATTACTATTATGACCATCAGTGCACAGGCGGAGCCAATGGCCAGAGCCAGGAAGTGGATCTCAGAGAAGCGTACTGTAAGGAGAAAAGATCAAGTTGGGGTTCTGAAAAGAGGAAGACTATAGTGAAATCTAAAGATATTCATCCTTTTTTTAAAAAATAAATTTATTTATTTTATTTATTTAGTTTTGGCTGCATTGTGTCTTTGTTGCTGTGTGCGGGCTTCTCTAGTTGCGGCGAGCAGGGCCTGTTCTTTGTTGTGGTGCGCGGGCTTCTCATTGTGGTGGCTTCTCTTGTTGTGGAGCACAGGCTCTAGGTGCGCGGGCTTCAGTAGTTGTGGCATGCGGGCTCAGTAGTTGTGGCTCATGGGCTCTAGAGCGCAGGCTCAGTAGTTGTGGCACACGGGCTTAGTTGCTCCCCGGCATGTGGGATCTTCCTGGACCAGGGCTCAAACCAGTGTCCCCTGCATTGGCAGGCGGATTCTTAAGCACTGCGCCACCAGGGAAGTCCCAAGATATTCATCCTTAAATGGAATCATTTAAGGGGTGTATTTTCATCTTTAAATGAAATCTTCCTTTCTTCTATGATATTAATTTTGTAAAGTCTAGTAGCAGTAGAAAAGCCATACAGGGATTTCCCTGGCGGTCCAGTGATTAAGACTCCGTGTTTCCAATGCAGGGGGCGCTGCTTAAATCCCTGGTTGGGGAACTAAGATCCCATATGCTGCGTGGTGTGGCAAAAAAAAAAAAAAGTAGGAAAAACGTACAGACTACTTTAGTGGTTCTCAAACTTTGGTTCTAGGAGTAGCAGCTACAGAATTACTTGAAAACTTTGAAATGCGAGTTCTATCAGGCCCCACCCCAGACCTACTGAATTACAGGGGGGACCCAGCAATCTGTTTTAATTTGTCCTCCAGATGATTCTGGTGCATGCTAAAAGTTTGAGAACCACTTGGCCAGTTGATCTACCTAGCGGGGTAAGGTTATCGCTGACCTAATCGAATCCAGTGTCTAAACTATTTCTCCCCGAATCCTTCTCCCCTCTGTCATGCAGTCAGTCATTTATTCAGGCTAATTAAGGGCCTATTATGTTCCAGGGACTCTGATGGAAATACAAAGCCAAAAGAGACATTACCTTCAAGGAACACATGCCCACTGGAAAGACAGACAAGTAAATCAGTAACTATAGTCTAGTAGATATATGATGCAAGAGAGAACCCAAAAGGAAGGGTCCCTAAACCAGGCTAGAGTCTGTGAAGCCTGGGTCTCTTAATTTTTACCTTGATTTCTGATTTAAATTTCAATGAACCCTCAGAGCCAGAAAAGACATTAGAGAATATCTAGCCCAGGGGTTCCCAGCCTGGAGTCTATGAAGGAAGATGGGGGGGCAGGGCACAAGCCCACAAAATCCATGTCATATTGTGTGTGTACATTGTTTGTGGTAAACAGGGGTTATGGCATTCATTAGGTTCTCAAAGAGTAGTGATCCCAATATGTTGAAGAACCGTGTATTCTTATCTACCTGTTCATTTTGCAGGATAAGAAACTGAGCACCAAAGACATTACATTACTTCTTTCAATACTCAAATGACTTCTCCAAGGTCATACGGCTCTCTATTGATAAGGCCTTGAAGGATGATACTAGGAATGAAAGGAGGAAATGATACCACTTTATAGGCTTTTACGTTTTGGGTAGTAATGTTGTGTGTTGGTTAAGAGCGTACAGCAGAGGCAGCTAGGTTAAAGTACCAGGTCCTGTGTGATTTGGGGTAATTAACTTCTTTGAGCCTCAGTTTCTTCAATGTATAAAATAGAGATAACACTATTCACTTCTTGAGTTCTTATAAAAAATAAAATTGCTTATGTAAATTGTTCCACGCTGTGCCTGCACATAATAAACTTTCAATATATGGTAACTATTATAATTTTCAGTACAATTCAAGAGTTTGGGGGGTTTTATTTTTATTACTTCATTTTATCCTCACCATAATCTTTGCTATATTATTCTCACTTTACAGGAGAAAAAGAAAAGTTATTTACAGCTGGTAAACTGTAGCAGTGACTCAAACCCAAATTTACAACTTGTAAGTTTTATGGTCTTTGCTTATTGTTGTCTGGCAGTTTTCCAGGTTGTCCTTTATAGGACTGCAGGCAATACAGCGCCTTAGTTTGGAGCACAATTTTGGAGACAGAGATGCTTGGGTTTGAGTTCTGAGTGACTCCATTTATGAGCTCCATGACTTTGGACAAGTGACTTAACCTCTATGAGCATCGATTTCCTCATTAGTAAAATGGGGGCGGGGGAGCACACTAAGAGCACAATAATTTGATACGATATGTAAAGATTAGATATGATACATAAATCCCCTAGCACATGGGAAGTGTTCAATAAACAATAACTACCCTTATTGGTATCTGCCTCCAACAGTGGTTGCGAGAATTAAATGAGATAGTACATGTCAAGAACTTTGGACAGTGCCTGATGTAGAGTAGGTACTCAATAGTACCTTGTGAATAAATGAGTGAATGAATGGACCTATTATGTTAGCCTTTTATCAGAGGGTTGCTTCCTCTCCCTTTCACGATCTCAATGCCATTTTTGTAACAGATTCCTTAGGTCCCTTTATTTTCTGTTTCTTTCCACAGCCAAACAAAGCCTTTCTCTTTTTTATCCCAGGACTCTTCACTCTCCCTCTGCAGTTTCCAGATCCAAAGGGTTGGTCCTTCTCTCTACTCTTTCAGCCATCACAAAAGTTTGCCCCTCTCTTTTCTACAAGCTCGCACGCTTTCCAAAACGATTTTTCTCTGCATCACCTACCAGTGTGCACAACGCTGAGCTGGATCTCCCCTATCAGCCCATCAACATCAGGTGGGTTCTTCACCTGGCAGGTGTATGTCCCATTGTCATCAAACTGTAGCTTCCAGAGGAGGATGGAGACATCATACCGCTCAGGGTTCCCATCCCAGACCACCCGGTCCTTGAAACGCCCACTCATGGGTCTGAAGGGATCCACATGGTAGTAGAAAACCTAGAGAGGAGAAATGGCCAAAGGTCTTATTTGGTACCTGGGCAGGGAGGCTGAGATGGCAGGACCAGAAGAGAAACGCCAGCAAGCCTGACTGCCCTGTCTGCAGCTCTCCTGCAAGAACCTCTTGCTTTCCCCTTTGCCAGCCTCTCAGTTCTCTCTGTTGATTTGTTTCCCAGCTTTACCCTGTGCTTGTTGCTAAGAAAAATACAGGAAGGGCAAGGAGAAATGGACTGGCTTATTTTCCTAACCAAGGGACCCTTACTTACAAACTGCTCAGGCCCCCCATCTCGAGGACGGAAATTCCAGGTCACTGTTAGAGCATCACCCACAGGGGCAAAGCTGGAGAAAGTGCATTTTAACCGAACATCGGTCCCATTGACAGCCTCCAGCACACGGGGAGTGTAAATTTCCACAGCTGCTATTGGCCAAAGAGCTGCAATGAAAAAAAGGGAAAGGAAGGGTTAACAGGAGATGTGTATTAAGAGAATTTCTGCTGACACTACCAAAATAAAGGTCTGAGTAGGGCATCAAACAGAACTGAGATGCCCCAGCTCTCACTCAAACTCACTTCACCCAGAGTCTACATACTCCTACCTACATGCAACCTTGACCCTCCCATTCCTTAAACAACTAAAAATACCACACAGTGCTCTCACTTTCTCCAAAGCATGATACCCTAGCCTCATGGTACCCACTTCAAAACTGCTGTAACAAACTACAAACATCGGCAAATAAAACTGAAAGCAGAAACAAAACATCAGAACTAATCAGAACATGAATTAGACATGTATTCAGATTAAGCATTGTATGTTATGTGTCTGATGGTCCCCTAGCAGGTAAGTTTTCCAGAAAGAGTCCTTGTTATGTGAATTTCACACTGTTCCTAGTCTTCTGCAGAAACTGAGTTAATCAGTCCCAGACAGTTTAGCTTGCCTGCGCCGCTGGAACCTTTATACCACATGGCATTTTTTTAGCATGATATTTACATTTAGAATGTGCATGTTGGGGCAGTTACAAAGCCACAGTGGGTCTCTCTCCTTAACAATCTCAGCTTTCCCAGTGCTGCCGAGAGCCCCAGACAAGACCCACACACAGAAATCGAAGTGCCAGGTTCTGCCAGCAGTGGGAGGTTGAGAGTAGCCACAAAAAATGGTGTGTAACCTGAGATTAGAAAACCCTCTCTGTGCCTGAATCACTGGCACCTGAGAACACACCTAAACCTGTTTTTCCAAAAGCAACTCCCCCAAAACAACCCACCACTTCAGTTTCACTAAAGTCAAAACTAAAACGAAATGCAACTGTGGCTCAGGCTCCAAAAAAAGACTCTTGCAACTTCTTCGACAATTAGCTAACTTTATAGGGTAGGCAGTGAAGGAGGTAGGCTCAGAGAAGCCCGCGAGCTCTTACCTGTGAGCTGTATGCCGAGGAGAAAAAGCACAGCACGCATAGGGCTCTTGCCATACATGAGGGAAACCCAGCCCTGGCCCCAGAGACCAGACCGGGCAGACCGAGCGTTCCAGCACCCTGCCAAGGCCACTCCAGGAGGAAAGCACACTGCGTTTTTCCGGAGAGGGGAGTCAGTCCCTCACCTATGGGAACCTGAGCACCCGTGCCTGTGAGTCATTCCTGCTCTGCCGGTGCTGGAATGAAAGGTGGGGCCTCAGCTCTCAACGCCCTCCTTCCCTCCTTCCTTTCCTCCCTCCCACCCTCTGCGCTACAAGCGCGTCTGCAGAAAGTCCCATGCAGTCCTGTCTTAACTTTTCAGTTTATCTGGACCCTGGCCTCTGGATGGCCTTGAAAACAGCCAGAGGAGGTGGTGCCCGTCTGAAATGTCCCAGGCTGCTTTGGTTCTGGCCCACACACACACACACGTTTTTTTAAAAACAGGTTTCAGGCTCGCCTGAGAAGTGAATGCTGAACCTACCTACAGTGATTCCACTTATCAAAGCACCTCCCTGGGGCCACAGCAGTGGAAACTGGGTTCCCAAATCCAAAGTAATCAGAATTCCTTAGGACCCTCTGTGTTCAAAAAGTCCTACAGTTTATACCCTCAATTTTAGCCAAATGTTACCACAAGGATTGCTGTACCTTTTCTAGCTGCTAGCTTTCCCAGAGACCCACCTAAAATAGACTGACCAAAACAAATCTCAGTGTTTAATGACCCTTTACGTTTGAAGGATTTAGAGAGGAATCAGGAAGTCATCCCAGCTCATCTACCCTATCTCAAGACAGTTTGCAAAGTGCTTTTATCTACACAACACTGCCATGAAGTATTCCCATTTCACCAGTGAAGACACTAAGAGCCCAGAGAAGTGATTTGCACAGCCAACAGGTGGCAGAACTGGAACTTTTTTGACTCTTTCTTTTTTTTTTTTTTTTTTTTTTTGCCGCACGGCATGTGGGATCTTAGTTCCCCAACCAGGGATCCAACTCATGTCCCCTGCAATGGAAATGCAGAGTCTTAAGTCCCCTTTTTTGACTCTTAAATCTAGTTCTCTTTCCACAAAATAATAGCTAATGTGAACAATCAGACAGAGGACTCTCAAGGAAGTTTTTCCTAATAACTTTTTTGTACCTCTGATTTTATCTGCCATTTTGGGGGCAGCCATCTGTCTGAGAAATCGAAAGAGTTGAGGACTTTAAATGAGAAAAGGTGCCTCCTTGTCTGGAAGGACGATGGGTAGTTGTTACAGATTAATGAAGCAGCGGGAAACAGCAGTAGGAGTGGGGTGAAGATTACACACACAGTTAAGAAGTAGGCTTGACCAGGAATCTAACCTAGAACAGAAGAAACAAATTGCCCTTATCCCTGGATTAGCAATCTAGAAACTCTTTAGTGATTCATAAAATCTCCTAGTGAAACCCTGGAACACAGAAGTTTCCAGGAGGGGGAGAAAGGGGCAAGCTAACTAGAAAAAATAAAACAGCATAAAGAGGGAAGCAAAGAGAAAATTCCACCAAGAGAGAGGCAGATTATGGAAGAAAAAGAAAAGCAAAAGAGGAGAGAAAAGCAGCAGGAGAAAGATGTCATGACGATGGAGCAAAAAAAGGTAAACAACAGCAAAACTCAGTCCCCATTAGAACTGAGAAAACAGGGGCTCCCCCAAATGAAAATCAGCGGTGTCCCAGCGTAAGTGTCCTGTGAAGAGTGTTTCTGAACACAGAATGTTTAGCTCCTTTGTCAGCTTCTAGGTCGGAAATGCTGGGGAAACATTTCAAATGGTGATAGGATAAAAGAGCTTTTCTGGTATGTAGGTCCAAAGAGTTCAGCTCCAGGAGGCTGAAAGAAAAGGAGTTAAGGAAACTTGAGCCTCTTTGTTGGCTTTCAAATTGCAGGGCAGTGCAGCTCTGGAGAGGTAAAGCCTGAGGTTTTGAAGTCTACCACAAATTGCAAACTTTGGTGAGAGGTAGGGTTACCAAAAGGCTCAGGGATGCAGTGAACATCAGCATGAGAGGAATCGGGGCGGGAAGGACTGAACAAACTGCCCCTTTGTCAGGAGGAGAAGATTCCCCCCTCCCAGGTAGCCAGATGCCCTGTGAGCTGGCTGCCAGCACCGCTCTGGGGAGTGAGCCGCTGCCCAGACCCCATTCCTCAGCAGAGTTCAAGTTCCTGGCTGTGCGCCCGGCAACACCCAATTCCTTCCAGTTAGCAGGAGAGTCACCCGGTTCTCCTCCCTGGGTGGGGAGGGGAGAGGCCAAGGGCTGGACTTGCTAAGTAGAGAAAACACTAAAGAAAAAGGACGTTTGTCCCTAAGAGTCCCCAGGATGCCAGTGAGCAGGAGTCTGAGCAGAGCTGGAGGCTTCTGGGTAAGGCCTAACTTACAGTTCAGTTCGTATCTGGGCAAATGAGAGAAAAGGAAGAGGAGTTCTGGAGTTTAAAAAGAAGAAAAGTGAAGTTTTCAGAGACATTACTTTCTCTCTAAACTTTTCCAGAGAAAAATTCTGATTGTCATTAAAATTCATGGCAGGGCTTCCCTGGTGGCGCAGCGGTTGAGAGTCCGCCTGCCGATGCAGGGGACGCGGGTTCGTGCCCCGGTCCGGGAGGATCCCACATGCCGCGGAGCGGCTGGGCCCGTGAGCCGTGGCCGCTGGGCCTGCGCGTCCGGAGCCTGTGCTCTGCGGCGGGAGAGGCCACAGCAGTGAGAGGCCCGCATACCGCAAAAAAAAAAAAAAAACAAAAACAAAATGTGTTATACTAAGTTTTGAAAGCACCTCATCTGTCCCTTCCCCTACACATTTCCTAAAAATATTTCTAATGGATACTGAGACCTTGGCCAGTAGGAAACTCACTGGGGGCTCAGAAGACAAAAAGGACAACTGGCCTGTATCAATATTTGTAAAAATTGTTTTCTTAGCAACCTGGGCAAAAATGTTTTTTTTCACCACAAGATGAAAATAGCATTCTGTGAAGCAAGGAAAACAAATAATTTAGCTCTTGGGGTGGTTCAAATAAAGTATTTAGTTACTCAAAAGTTTTGTTCCATATGTCTTTCTTACTAGAAAAGCTTTATGAAATTTTTGTTATATGCTAGGCTAGAAATACAAAGTAGAATAAGAAGGACTTCTTAAATTAAATAAATAAATAAATATTTTTAAAAAAAAAAAAAAAAAAGTAGAATAAGACATTTCTGCCTCGGGGGAAGAATCAGTCTAAAGAGGATTGGGAGGTGGGGTGTGTATGTAAGCAAGTAGTTACCGTGTTTGTGACTTTTGAACCAGTCCTAAAAGGCTGAATAGAGAGGAGAGAAGAGAAACAGATGAGTGGAATGTGATATCCACAGGAACCTGCAAGCAGTTCCTCAAATCTAGTGCATAGGGAGGAGTGGCAGTTCAGGAGGCTGGAGAGAGGTTGGGCCCAGATGTTGAGGGACCTCATTCGCCATCTGAAGGTGTATGGCCTTGATCCTGACAAATATATCTGTTGGGAGTAGCTAACATGTGACCAGAGGAGAGAATTTGGTCTTTCCCAGAACCATAAAAAATAACAAGGTATAACTGAATCACTTTGCTATACACTTGAACATTGTAAATTAACTATACTTGAATTTTTTTTAATAGTTAAAAAACAAATAAGGAGGGACTTCCCTGGTGGCTCAGTGGTTAAGAATCCGCCTGCCAGTTCAGGGGACACGGGTTCGAGCCCTGGACCGGGAAGATCCCACATGCCGCGGAGCAACTAAGCCCGTGCGCCACAACTACTGAGCCTGCACTCTAGAGCCTGCGAACCACGACTACTGAAGCCCACGTGCCACAACTACTGAAGCCTGTGCGCCTAGAGCCTGTGCTTCACAACAGGAGAAGCCACGATAATGAGAAGCCCGTGCAATGCAACGAAGAGTAGGCCCCGCTCACTGCAACTAGAGAAAACCCGCGCACAGCGATGAAGACCCAACACAGCCATAAATTAATTAATTAATTAATTAATACTATCTGCCCCATAGTCTTAGTATAAGAATCAAGTGAAATGCTGTATTTAAGTAAAGCTCTATGTCCAGTGCCCATAGAAAACGCTCAGTAAATTTAGTTGTTTGTGGTTATACTTAGTTAACATATTGAAAACTGTTCCCATGACCACTGGGAAAAGGTCTAGCAGTTTCTTGTAAAGCTAAGTTTCATATAAAGCTAACCACCTTAGCAATTTCACTCCTAGATATTTATCCAAGAGAAATGAAGTTATATATCCACAAAATTACTTGTATGAGACTATTTGGAGAAGATTTATTCATAATACCCCAAACTGGGAAGAGCCCAGGGGTCCATCAACAGAAAAATAGATAAATACTCCATAGAATACTCATACGACAGGTTACTACTCAGGAATAAAAAGGAACAAACTACTGATACATACAACCACATGCATGAATCTCAAATATATTATGTTGAACAAAATTAGCCAGACATAAAGTAGTACTTACTCTTTTTTTTCCAACTTTTCTGAAGATTTTTATTTATTTATTTATTTATTTTTGGCTACGCTGGGTCTTCGTTGCTGCGCATGGGCTTTCTCTAGCTGCGGTGAGCAGGGACTAGTCTTCGATGCGGTGCACGGGCTTCTCATTGAAGTGGCTTCTGTTGTTGTGGAGCATGGGCTCTAGGTGCATGGGCTTCAGTAGTTGTGGCACGTGGGCTCAATAGTTGTGGCTCACAGGCTCTAGAGCTCAGGCTCAGTAGTTGTGGCGCAGGGGCTTAGTTGCTCTGTGGCAAGTGGGATCTTCCCAGACCAGGGATCAAACCCTTCACTGGCAGGCAGATTCTTAACCACTGCATCACCAGGGAAGTCCCAGTACTTACTCTTTGATTCCATTTATAGGAAGTTCTAGAACAGGCAAAACTAATGTTCGGTGGGAAAAAATCATAACAGTGTTTGCCCTTGGGGGAGTGAGTGGGGGAAGGAGTTGACTGGAGAGGCATGAGGGAAATTTCTGGAGTGATATTAATGTTCTGCATCTTGATATGGGTTTGGGTTATAGAGGCTTAGGCATTTGCCAAGTTCTTTGAATGGTATATGCTTAAGTCTTGTGTGTTTCATTGTATGCAAATTTTATTCTTAAAAGGAATTATAAATGAATATTGAACTCTCATTAATGCTGAAGTATGTAGGAGGATGTGTCCTGATGTCTGAAATTGTAAAATGTATACAAAAAATAAGATATTAATGGATAGGTGGATAAAGGGATGAAAAGAGAAATGAATAGATATATGATATAAATCATGTATTAATATATAGTAAAATGTTAGCTGAAGAACCTAAGTAGGGAATATAGGTGTTCACTGTAAAATCCTTTCAATTTTTCTCCATGTTTAAAAGTTTTCATAATAAAATGTTGGCAAAAACCTGCTTCCTCATTTACCAAGTTTCCTTAGCATTAAGTAAATGACAACACCAAACTTAGAAATAAAATGTTTGAGAGTCATTATTTTACATCATTCTAGTTTAGACACCATTGCTTAGACTATTGGTCAATTTTAACAAATAAAAATTACCATTAATTTAAAAATTACCATTTATCAAGTGCCTACTATGTTCCCAGCACCACCACAGGCATGTCACAGATATTATGTCTGATCCTCATAACAGCAAGATAAGTAGAGTTCTCCGTTTTATAGATGAGGAAATTGAGGCACAAAGGGACTCATTCATTCTAATACCTATAGAGCCCTTGTGGGTGGAGAGAAAAGGGGGAAAAGGAGAATGAATGACCAGAGATAAGGCTGAAAATCTAATCAGGGGCTAGACCCTAAAGGCCCTTGATAAGGGTTAAGGAGTTTGGACTTTATCTGGAGGGCAATGGGGAGACATTGAAAACTTTTCAGCAGAAAGTGATCTGATCAGATTTGTATATTTAAAAGATCACGTGGGACTTCCCTGGTGGTCCAGTGGTTAAGAATCTGCCTTCCAATGCAGGGGACACAGGTTCGATCCCTGGTCAGGAAACTAAGATCCCACATGCCGCAGAGCAACTAAGCCCCACACACCACATCGAAGAGCCTGTGCGCCGCAACGAAGACCCAGCACAGCCAAAATTTAAAAAATAAATCAATAAATAAAAAATAAAAGATCGCGCAACTACAATTTGGAGAGAGACAATGGAGAGGAACAAGACCGAAAGCAAGAAGCTGCTTCTGGGAACAGTAACCCACAGGCAGATGATTTGACAGGAACTGAAACGATGCCAGAGGGAATGGAGAGAAGTAGGGATTTGAGAGCTATGAAGGAGGCAGAGTGGATGGAGATTCGTACATGATTGGAAGTGGAAGTGAGGGAAAGTGTTGGAGGATAATTCTCAAATTTTTAGCATAGGTAACTTGGTGGACAGTGGCTGCCCTTCTCTGAAATGGAGAGGATGAGGAGTTGTCAAGTTTGATGTTCCTGTGGGACAGCCAAGCAGAGATGTTCAGTACAAAATGGGATAAATGGATCCGAGCTCCAAAGAGAGCTCTGGGCTAGCGATGCCAGTTTGAGGTCTCCAGCCCTTCCAGAAGGCAATTGTGGGGCCACTGTAGAGTGAGAAAGGACGCGGTCCTAGGACAGAATCTACAGGCTGAACATCACCTAAGGAACAAGAGAAAAGGAGATCTCTGAAGAGAGTGGGTAAATGCAAGGGAGAGAGAAGAAAATAACTGGAGTGGTGTCCCAAAGCTAAAGGAAGAGGGGGGTTTCCAAAAAAAAAAAAAAAAAGGCAAATATACAAAATATCAAATGCTGCTGAGAGTCAAGTAAAATAAGGACTGAAAGTATTCACTAGATCACCCAACTGGTGACCTTGGTGAAAGCACTTTCACCTGAAAAGTAGTAAAGGTGGAGGTCATTTTGCAGTCGATGGAGGGGTAAATGGGAGTGAGGAAGGGGTTTACTTATGGTCAGAGCTTATGAAGGGGAGCAGAAGAGGCGGTAGCTGGAAGCAAACGTGGTAGAAAGAAGTTTTTTAGCTTTTGGCTCATTTGTTGGTTTTAAGAAAGGAAAGTATTAGCATGTTAAAATGCTTCCCGGAATGAGCCAGCAAACAGGAGGAAGTGTACCTCCCTCATTGTTAACAAGAGGTTAGGAATGTTCAGAGACTTCCCTGGTGGTTAAGAATCTGTCTGCCAGGGCTTCCCTGGTGGCGCAGTGGTTGAGAGTCCGCCTGCCGATGCAGGGGACACGGGTTCATGCTCTGGTCCGGGAGGATCCCACATGCCGCGGAGCGGTTAGGCCCGTGAGCCATGGCCACTGAGCCTGCGCGTCCGGAGCCTGTGCTCCGCAACGGGAGAGGCCACAACAGTGAGAGGCCCGCGTACTGGAAAAAAGAAAAAAAAAAAAAAAAAAAGAATCTGCCTGCCAATGCAGGGGACACGGGTTCAAGCCCTGGTCCGGGAAGATCCCACATGCCTCAGAGCAACTAAGCCTGTGCGCCACAACTACTGAGCCTGCTCTCTAGGGCCCATGAGCCACAACTACTGAGCCCCTGTGCCACAGCTACTGAAGCCCACGCACCTAGAGCCCGTGCTCCTCAACAAGAGAAGCCACCACAATGAGAAGCCTGCGCACCACATCGAAGAGTAGCCCCTGCTCACTGCAACTAGAGAAAGCCTGTGCACAACAACGGAGACCCAACGCAGCCAAGCCTGCGCACCACAACGAAGAGTAGCCCCTGCTCACTGCAACTAGAGAAAGCCTGTGCACAACAACGGAGACCCAACGCAGCCAAAAACAAGTAAAATTAAATAAATAAATAAATATTTTTAATGGGATGCTCAGGACAGTCCTGCTTTATACCTCTTGTCCTGCTGTAATGGTTAATAGTACCCCTTTCGGAGGACTTCCCTGGTGGTCCAGTGGTTAAGACTCCACACTTCCAATGCAGGGGACGCAGTTTCGATCCCTGGGTGGGAAACTAGGACCCCACATGCCGTGCAGGGTGGCCAAAAAATAAAATATTAAAATTAAAAAATAGTACCCCTTTCACACTGTGACAGTGTGGAAGATAATTTATATGGTCAACCTAGATAAGGGGGAAGCCCAGGCTGTGCACAGACTTGGCTAATTTTGAAAGTGAAAGTGTTGGGACCAAAAATTGAAGTTTTCATCCGTGTGTGTGAGTGTGTGAGTGAGTGTGTGTGTGTGTGTGTGTGTGTGTGTGTGTTTCACCTCCTGAGAGAATTCTCATCTAGTGGTTCCTACTTCATTTGTGTACTAGGGAAGAAAGGTCGCTGTCCTAGGATGAGGCAAGGAGATGGAGGAGCAGAAGTCAGAAAGGGAGAGGAGGTCTGACACAGTTGGTGACAGGAATGAGAGAAGAAATTGGCCAAAGTCAAGTAGCATTCCCAAGGTCACCTACCTAGTGACATGGTCAGAATTCAAAACCAGACCTGCCCAGCTCTCAAGTCCACTCCAGAGCCAATTTGAACTCTTCCTACAATACCAGTCACCTCTTCTCATTACAGTGTATCAAATGGGACTTCCCTGGCGGTCCAGAGGTTAGGACTCGGCACTTCTACTGTCAGAGCCTGGGTTCAATCCCTGGTTGGGGAACCAAGATCCTGCAAGCTGCGCAGCAAGGCCAAAAAAAAAGAATGTATCAAGCATGTCTACAGTCAGCCCTCCATTGTATGTTCAGGCCACTCTCTGACCAGTGGTGCCTTCCTTCCCTCCCCATCACTACCACTGCCACCATTCTGGAAGACTTCTGAAGCACAAGTAAATGAAATAAACATTAGGCATCCTCTTCTCGGCATCTCTCCTAAAAGAAAAGATTTGATGAGAGAATATTTGGAGATTTTGTAAAAAATGAGGTTTGGATTATGCCAAAATCTCACTACGTTGTTCCTTCTATGTCCTATTACTCACTTTTTGTGTGTGTTTTTTTTGTTTTTTGTTTTTTAATAGTTTTGAGCAACTACCAACTATCAGGCACTGTCCTCAAGAATTCAAGGTATGGAACTTCCCTGGTGATCCAGTGGGTAAGACTCCACATTCCCAATGTAGGGGGCCCAGGTTTGATCCCTGGTCGGGGAACTAGATCCCACACGCATGCCACAACTAAGAAGCCCATATGCCGCAACTAAACAAGCCTCAATGAAGATCCCGTGAGCCGCAACTAAGACCCAGCACAGCCAAATTAAATAAATAAATATTTTTTAAAAAAAGAATTCAAGCGTAAAAAAAAAGATAAGATCTTAGCCCTTAAGGCATGATCAGGCTAATAACAAAAAAAGTAGTCACAATACAGGTTGATATGCAATATAAAAGTGCATACCAGTCACCAGTGATAACACAAGAATACTGAAAGCCTTTCCGCTAAATTCAGGAATGAGACCAGGATGCCCACTCTCACCACTTCTATTCAACATAATATTGGAAGTCTTAATCACAGCAATCAGAGAAGAAAAAAAAAATTAAAGTTTTCCAAATTGGAAGGGAAGAGCTAAAACTGTCACTATCTGCAGATGACATGATACTCTATATAGAGAACCCTAAAATCTCTACACAAAAACTATTAGAACTAATAAATGAATTCAGCAAGGTAGCAAGATACAAGATTAATATACAGAAATCTGTTGCATTTCTATACGCTAATAATGAAATATCAGAAAGAGACGGGCTTCCCTGGTGGCGCAGTGGTTGAGAGTCTGCCTGCCAATGCAGGGGACATGGGTTCGTGCCCCGGTCCGGGAAGATCCCACATGCCGCAGAGAGGCTAGGCCCGTGAGCCATGGCCGCTGAGCCTGCGCGTTCGTAGCCTGTGCTCCACAATGGGAGAGACCACAACAGTAAGAGGCCCGCGTACCACAAAAAAAAAAAAAGAAAGAGAAAGTTTTAAAAATCCCATTTAAAATCACATTAAAAAAAAAAAACTCGGAATAAACTTAACCAAGGAGGTGAAAGACTCATGCTGAAAACTATAAAACATTGATAAAGGAAACCGAAGATGATTCAAAGAAATGAAAACATACCCTGGACTGGAAGAATGAATATTGTTAAAATGGCCATACTACCCAAAGCAATCTACAGATTTAATGATATCCCTATCAAATTACTCATGACATTTTTCACAGAATTAGAACAAATAATCCTAAAATTTATATGGACCCATAAAAGATCCAGAATTGCCAGAGCAATCCTGAGGAAAAAGAACAAAGTAGGAGGCATAACTCTCCCAGACTTCAGACAATACTACAAAGCTACAAAATACTACGGTATTGGCAAAAAAACAGAAAATATAGTTCAATGGAACAGAATAGAGAGCCCAGAAATAAACCTACACACTTACAGTCAACTAATCTTTGACAAAAGAGGCAAGAATATACAACAGAGAAGAGACAGTCTCTTCAGCAAATGGTTTTGGGAAAGCTGGACAGCCTCATGTAAACCAGTGAAGTTAGAATACTCCCTCACACCATCCAGAAAAATAAACTCAAAATGGCTTAAAGACTTAAATGTAAGACATGACACCATAAAACTCCTAGAAGAGAGCATAGGCAAAACCTTCTCTGACATAAATTGTAGCAATCTTTTCTCATA
Source organism: Physeter macrocephalus (assembly GCF_002837175.3). Lineage (NCBI taxonomy): Eukaryota > Metazoa > Chordata > Mammalia > Artiodactyla > Physeteridae > Physeter > Physeter macrocephalus. The sequence goes on along the minus strand of NC_041229.1, from coordinate 14,206,992 downwards.
TAAGTCTTCCAAGACAAAAGAGATAACAGCAAAAATAAACAAATGGGACCTAATTAAACTTATAAGCTTTTGCACAGCAAAGTAAACCATCAACAAAACAAAAAGACAACCTATGGACTGGGAGAAAACATTTGCAAACAATGTGACCAACAAGGGCTTAATTTCCAAAATATATTAACAGCTCATACAACTCAATACCAAATAAATAAATAAACAACCCATCCAATCAAAAAATGGGCAGAAGACCTAAATAGATATTTCTCCAAAGACATACAGATGACAAACAGGCACATGAAAAGATGCTCAACATCACTAATTATTAGAGAAATGCAAAGCAAAAGCACAATGAGGTATCACCTCACACAAGACAGAATGGCCATCATCAAAAAGTCTACAAATAACAAATGCTGGAGAGGGTGTGGAGAAAAGGGAACCCTCTTGCACTGTTGGTGGGAATGTAAATTGGTGCAGCCACTATGGAGAACAGTATAGAGGTTCCTTAAAAAACTACAAATAGGGGCTTCCCTGGTGGCACAGCGGTTGAGAATCTGCCTGCTGATTCAGGGGACACGGGCTCGTGCCCTGGTCCGGGAAGATCCCACATGCCGCGGAGCGGCTGGGCCCGTGAGCCATGGCCCCTGAGCCTGCGCGTCCAGAGCCTGCGCTCTGCAACGGGAGAGGCCACAACAGTGAGAGGCCCACGTACCAAAAAAAAAAAAAAAAAAAACTACAAAGAGTTATCATATGATTCAGCATCCCACTCCTGGGCATATATCTGGAAAAAACAAAAACTCTAATTCAAAAAGACACATGCACCCCAATGTTCATAG
>NC_041229.1:14193084-14206139 GCF_002837175.3 Physeter macrocephalus | reverse complement strand
TATATATATATATATATATATATATATATATGAATATTACTCAACTATAAAAAAGTCAACTACTGCCATTTGCATCAACGTGGATGGACCTAGAGATTATCATACTAAGTGAAGTAACTCAGAGAAAGACAAGTATTATATGATATCACTTTTATGTGGAATCTAAAAAATAATACAAATGAATCTATATACAAAACAGAAACAGATTCCCAGACAGAAAACAAGTTGCTGGTTACCAAATGGGACACGGAGGTGGGGAGAGACAAATTAGGAATATGGGATTAACAGACACAAACTACTATACATAAAATAGATAAGCAATAAGGATTTACTGTATAGAACAGGGAGTTATACCCAATATCTTAATAAGTTAATAATAACCTATAACGGAATATAATCTGCAAAAACAAAAAACAAATCACCATGCTATACACCTAAAACTAAAACAATATTGTAAATCAAATACAATTCAATAAAAAAAAAAAGTTCACTTGTTCCTTGGAAAAAATGCCCTGTCTCATTGATCAGACACAGTACTTAGCACACTGTAGGTGTTCAGTAAACACTGGTGATTGAGTAAGCTGATCTCGGGTTAGCAGAAACAAGTACTTTTTTTTTTTTATTAAATTTATTGTTCATCTTAAAGCAAATTAAATACACAGTAACATGACAATTCCAACTTGTTCACAAAAAGTGATAACTGAGTTCTACTGAGAAATAAGTACTTTTAGGATAATGGGGAAAGCATAAGTTTTGACTAAAAATTCTTTCTTCTTCATAAAACCAAAGTCAACTCAAGGTGTTATTTCACCAAAAAAAGTCTACCATTTTGAGTTTTTCCCCTAATCTAGTTTATTTCTTTGGTATTTTTATATGAATGATTTGTAGTAATTTGTTTGTAACAGCCAAACAGAATTTAACCATGGTACTAGTAATAAACAGCAGATTAACAAAACTTTAATATTTATTCCTCTCTATTTTATCTTGAGAAGCAAAACCTTTATGAAAGAAAATGTAATTTAGCAGAATCACTGAAAAAGAGTTCTACCATACTAAGTTCATTCTTATTTTTATCTCTATACCTTCCTCAAACTGTTTCTTTCCTTTAACATTCTTTCTTTACTGCTCCCCACCTATTCACAGCCTTCCTTTTCTCTTAGGGTGGCGGTGGGTGACCATATAATTTACTGTCCAAACTGGAACAGCTGGTTTTTGGTTTTGTTTTTGTTTTTCATGGAAAGACATTTTATTTTAAATATAGCAGTGTGTACAAGTCAATCCCAAACTCTCAATTCATCCCTCCTCCCAAACCCCCAACCATAAATTCATTCTCTAAGTCTGTGAGTGTTTCTGTTTTGTAAATTAAGTTCATTTGTATCTTTTTTTTTTTTAGATTCTGCATATAAGCAATAATATCATATGATATTTGTCTTTCTCTGACTTAGTTTACTTCAAACTGGAACTGTTTTGAGACTGAAAGTGGCATTATTGATATTTACACTGGAAAAATAAAACAGGGCTTTCCCAGGGACACTGGGATGTAGGGTCACCCTACTTTAAACTCTCGGGTCCTCAGTTGCCACATTAATAAAGTGAGGGGGTTGGACTAACTGACTTCTAAGGACCCTTCTAGTCTTAACCATCGAAGAGTCTACTGTTTGATTTAACATGCTTCATCCTCAAAATTCAGTCTTACTCAGAAAAACCTCAGATGTCGCAAGACCTCAGAACCACTCTTTTTCATCACAGGTCCAATGAATGCTGAGAAGCAGCAAAGGTGCTGAGTTAGCTAAGGCATTTCAGCCTCTCTGCACACCCCTCCATTTCCCATCGAGGCCTGTTGCCTGCAAGGGAACAAGCAGGTTGGACTTGTCTGCTCAGAAGCATTTCTGGGTGTAAAGGGCAGCCGGGCTGCTTGTCCAGGCAAACAGGATGTGAATCTTCCCTGGTGAGTCAGAGCCAGAGAGAGAAAGCACGCCTGCCCAGCCCCCTGGGGGGTTCCCCTCCCCCTCCCCAGCTTCCAGCTCCTGAAAGGGGAAGACAGGGAAAAATTCTCGGCAACGTTGCTGTTTTCTTCCAGCCTGCCCCCGTGTTATACGCCCTCTGAGTGTCAGTGTCTGCTGGGCTACACTAGCAGTAAGCAGAGGAAATGAGACTTTCAAAGACAGAGCAAAAAATGATCATTTAAAGCTGTCACCCTGAGTGCAAGCTCTTACTCTAATGATGCTGACATTATTCCAAACGTTTCTAGAATGACTCTTCTGGAACTGCCTTAGCAGCATGAACCACAATTTTTTTTTTTTTGAGATCCTTAACGATGACAAATCTTCACGCTTTTGAGAGTTAAGAGTCTCCAACACATCTAAAAGTCACATAGATCAAATCCAAAAAGTGTGAGAAAGTGAGTAACCAAACGCCACTGATTATAAAATCAGGAGAATGAAGATCTTGTGTAGTGTGTACGTGCTCCCTGAGGAGCCTTTCAAAGACAAAAAAACTAAAGAACTCTTTTGTGCGTAACTATGATGAGAGGATAATCCCTCCTAGAGCTTAAGATCACTCCTGTAGTCACTGAGCTGGATATAGACACGAACAGGGGCGCCTTCCTGCAGGTCCAGTGGTTAAGGCTCCACCCTTTAAATGCAGGGGGGTGTGGGTTTGATCCCTGATCCGGGAACTAGGATCCCACATGCCGAGTGGCCAAAAGAAAGAAGAAAAAAAAAAAACACTCAGAGGCTCTTCTCTTTTCACGGAATAAGGCCCTTCATGATCCGGCCCCACTTCCACGTTTTCCAGGCTTCTTGAAACTCACTCTTGGCTATGCCAAACTAACCACATGTGTGTTCTTACCTTCACGTATATATCTGTACATGCTATTCTGTCTACTTTGTCCATCTGATGAATTCTTATTTGCCTTTCAAAATTAAGCTCACATTCTATGAAGGCTTCCCTGAGCCCTGGAGCCGGAGTTAATAGTTCCTTACACCTTGTAACACCTTTATTATGGCCGTTGCTGCACTATGCCATCATTACTTGTTTACATATCTGTCTCCAGTCTAGACTGAGTCCTTTGAGGGCAGGGTCCAGGTCTTTTCATCTCTGTAACCTCAGCACCTAAACGTGCTAGGCACATAGTAGAGGCTCAATGTACATTTGCTAAAGGAGTGACTGCATACCTACCAGATAGGCTCCTGTGGGCTCCATGCTGGGCTCCCACACCTCAGCGAAGCCATGAGGTATGGAGCGCCCTCTGGTGGAACCCAAAAAAGCTCCAAGGGTGAAGACATAAAACCAAGTCCCAGCTTTAACTTCGCTTATTTTTATATCTCAGTAAAGATTCTCTCCATAATTGAAAAATCTACACTGAACAAGAGTTTTCCACCTTCCACTGTTTTCAGCCTAGTAGACATCATGAAAGGAGGGGAGCAAATATAATCTATAATATATATAATAGATTCTATTTGAATATGTATAATGTAATGTATTAAATCATAATTGTCAGGATGTGTCTCCTACTTTTATTCATTTATTCTAGGTCTTAATTACTGAATGGATGATTCAACCTAGAGGTCTGAAACCTAGAATTTGGAAGGTACTCATCCATTCATTTATTTAATAAATAATGATTTGATTGAATAAGAAAACTGAGGCTAAACACTTAAGGAGCAACTGATATATGCCCCACACTGTGCTGAAGAAATATTAGAAGATGCCATATTGGGCTTTAAGGAATTCACAGATATTTGATACTAGAAGCTTCTATCTGCAAAGCTCTTTGCAAAGCATTTGAAGACATTATATCCTTTAATTATGACTATTCTTTTTTACAGATGAAGAAAATGAGGAGGAGGATGTGAAGCGATTTGCCCAGCTATCCAGCTCACTCCCACTACAGAATAAATGGAAGAACTAAGGTCCATTCTGGGGATTCTGTATTTAAAACCAAAGCTCTTCCCATGGGTTCTCACAAAGCCCCACAAAGTCAAAGGCAATTTTTTTTTTTTTTACCATTTTACTATAGAGAATTTCAAACATGTACAAAAGTATACAAAATGGTATAATGACCCCTAGGTACCTATCACTCAGCCCCGATTATCAGCAACTCTTGGTCAACTTTTTTCCACTTATACCTTCACCTATCCATCCAATCTTATTTTGAACAAATGGGAAAAAAATCATTTCACCCATAAATATAACTTCAATGCCATTGTCACACCTAAAAAGAATTAACATTTCCTAAATATCAAATATCCAGTGTTAAAATTTCCACTTATCTCATAAATGTTATGTTTTTTACAGTTTACATATTTGTGTTTTATTATTGTTTTATTTTTTTTAATTGGAGTAAAGTTGCTTTACAACGTTGTGTTAGTTTCTGCTGTACAATGAAGTGAATCAGCTATATGTATACCTATATCCCCTCCCTCTTGGATCTCCCTCCCACCCCCCCATCGCCCCATCTAGGTCATCACAGAGCACTGAGCTGAGCTCCCTGTGCTATACAGCAGGTTCCCACTAGCTATCTATTTACACATGGTGGTGTATTTATGTCAAACCTAATCTCCCAATTCGTCCCACATGTCTGTTCTCTACATCTACGTCTCTATTCCTGCCCTACAAATAGGTTCATCTGTACCATTTTCCTAGATTCCACGTATATGTGTTAATATACGATATTTGGTTTTCTCTTTCTGGCTTACTTCACTCTGTGTGACAGACTCTAGGTCCATCCACATCTCTACAAATGAGCCAATTTCGTTCCTTTTCATGGCTGAGTAATATTCAGCCATGTTTATGTACCACATCTTCTTTATCCATTCATCTATTGTTGGACATTTAGGCTGTTTCCATGTCCTGGCTATTGTAAATAGTGATGCAGTGCACGTTGGGGTACATGTGTCCTGAGAAAACCATAATTCAAAAGGATACAGTTTACGTATTTGAATTAGGGTCCAAATAAGGTGCAAAATTTGCAATTGGTCCATATGTTTCCCAAGTCTCTTTTAATCTATAGCTTCCTCTTCATCACTTTTTCATTTCCTTGAAATTTACATTTAAAGAAACTGAGTCATTTGTCTCTGGATATTTCCACAGTCTGTACTTTTTGCCTACATTATTATGTCGTGTAATATGTTCCTCTGTATTTCCTATAAATTGGATTTAGAGCAATGGTTCTCAATCTTTAGTGGGCATCAGAGTCTCTTCTGAATGGTTTGTTGAAACAGATTGCAGGGCCCCACCTTCAGAGTTTCTGTTTCTGGTCCGAGGCAAGTCCTAAAATTTTGCATTTCTAACAAGTTGTCAGGTGATGATTGACCACACCTGAGAGTCATGCTGTAGACTTGACTGAGCCTCAGTCAGAATCAGAGTTGATTTTTTGTAAGACTACCTCACATGTGGTATCATATTCTTCCTTCAAGAGGTACATAATGTCATCTTTTTTGGTTCGTTAGCAGTCTTCGATGCTCGGTGCCTAGAACCATTCATTCATTCATTAGGCATTATAAACTATGATGTTCTAATTCTATCATTCCTGCTTCATTTACTAGCTAGGCTACTTCTAGGAAGAGAAACTCCCTCATCTGATAAATGGTTACCCAGTGAGATAGTTCATACAGGAAAGACTAGTTTTGAACACAACAACCTGGTTCACTAGTATCGTCCAACTGTTACCATTTAAAGATTTTTTTGTGTGTTTGTTTGTAGTGTCATTATAAACTCATGCCATTAAACATATTTGATGCATTGCAAACATTACAGATATTATACTTATTGATTCTCAAATTATCTCATCATTAGCTGGCAGGAGCCTCTTCAGATTGGCTCTTGAATCCTTGTAAGGTGTGTTTGCTATGTTTTTTAGGAATATTCAGGTCTGGGAATTCCCTGGTGGCCCAGTGGTTAGGACTTGGTGCTTTCACTGTCTCACTGCCAGGGCCCAGCCTGGGTTCAATCCCTGATCGGGGAACTAAGCTTCCGCAAGCTGCACAGTGCGGCCAAAAAAAAGAAAAAAGAATATTCAGGTCTGCTGTGGAAAATAAGAGAAGGAAACAAATAAGGAGGATAGAAGAAATTAAGTGTAGAAGTGAGTAGCTTGTGAGGTAGAGCAGGCCTTAATGAATAAAGCAGATATCTGTTGATATAGGAAGCAATGGACAGACTAAGTAGGTGAATACTAATCTACACAAGGCACATGAAACACCAGATATTTCTGAGACACTCAATATTTGTAAAATCTTAAATCAGTCATTTGCTTGTGACACCTATTGTGGCACTCTGTGTACTCTGCCTGACATACGCAGGTAAAACCCATAACTGCCTATCACAGTAATTGACAAGCTACAGCTGTAGCCTGGAATTGTTGCCCTTGTGTTCCTACAACAGAGTATAGGAGAGGGGAAAGTCTTCCTTGACCCTCCTAGGGTCCCTGGCTGGGTCTGAAAATTAAACTGACAAAGAAAGATTAACAGGATGAAAACCTACACATTGATTTAATATAATTTTGCAGGACATGGGAGACTTCATAAGGAAATGAAGACTCAGAGAAACTCACCTGAGTATTTTATGCTGGGTTTGCTGAAGAGTGGACCATTGTGGTGGAATAATAGTTTGAGGAGTATGAGGTCATTGTACTACACTGGGGGAAATTTAACAAGGACAGATTCTTCTCGGAGTTCCTCTGTCTTTGGAGATAAGAATGTTCCTTTCCTCCAGGCATAGGTAGGGCACCTATCACATGAGGATTTATGACCTACATGTTTCAGGGTAGAAGGGCAAAGGGGGAAGGTGAGAGTGAGCTTCCTGCTGCTGCTGTTTTCTCAAAGTCCTTCAGCTTAAATAGTCAATATGTCAAGGTGCCATCTTTTGGGGTAGTATGTCCTGAGCCCCTTGATGGGAGCAAGAGTGTTTGCAATCCAGCCACCATCATCTGCAGAGCCTCCCTGTTCATCCACAATCCCAGTCCTTGCAGCAGAGAGAAAGGTAGGGCTGATGAACATTATGTAGACAGGATTCACACCCAGTGGGTCTTCCACTGGTTTATACCCTATCCCAGAGGGATTAACCTTCCACATCTCTTTCCCATTGCTACTCACTAAACGTTTTTAATTGATTTAATAAACCAAATGAATCAAGGGTATTAATTTTGTCTGTGAACCATTCTGCTCTGTGATCTCTGGGATTGTTTGTTATATAGTATATTAAGAGGCCATCATAACATCAAGGTAATTTCTCACATGACAGTCTTTTTGACACATGTGACAAGATGTTGAAGCCTCATCTTGTCTACTTCTTGCCCCAGGTCTGAAATTATCCACAATTCTTCAGGTGTCCTTGATTACTTTTTTTAAAAAATAAACTTATTTATTTTTTATTTTTATTTTGGGCTGCGTTGGGTCTTTGTTGCTGTGCATGGGCTTTCTCTGGTTGCGACGAGAGGGGGCTAATCTTCGTGGCGGTGCACGGGCTTCTGATTGCGGTGGCTTCTCTTGTTGTGGAGCACAGGCTCTAGGCATGCGGGCTTCAGCAGTTGTGGCACGCAGGCCCAGTAGTTGTGGCATGCGAGCTCTAGAGTCTAGGCTCAGTAGTTGTGGCACACGGGCTTAGTTGCTCCACGTCATGTGGGATCTTCCTGGGTCAGGACTCGAACCCGTGTCCCCTGCATTGGCAAGTGGATTCTTAACCACTGCACCACCAGGGAAGCCCTCCTTGATTACTTTTAATGGGAAATAGTATTTGAGGCCTACTTATCTGGGCTTTGGGGGTGCTCATTGCTACTGAATTGATAAATTATTTTTTTGACTATGTACTGTTTTATGTTATATAGGCTTCTTAGTTCTTCCATTAAAATGAATAATTTAAAGTTAAATATGCAAGCTCAGATCTGAATCTACTCTTTATACAATCAACTCTCAGTTAGTCCAACTTTACAGATAAATGCATAAGTGGGAAAGGAAATAGAGATACCAGATTTGGTATGACAAACTGAACACACACATGTTATTTATCCCCTTTCACTCCTGAAACCCTACTAAAATGGCATATACCCATAAAAGACAAGGAGAATGTGAAGATAACAGCAGATAGGAAATAGAACAAAAGTTTAGAAGCTGAAAAACCAGTGAATGAGTGGCAAATGACTTAACCATACCAGAAAAAGTTAAATTCTTCCAGAGTATTGAAGAAATAAAATACTACTTAACTCATTCATTGAGGTCAGCATAACACCAATACAAAAATCAAAGATACTGTAACAAAGAAATTTCAAGCCTATTTCACTAATGAAAATAGAGGGAAGAATCAGAAAGAAAGAAGGAAGGAAGGAAGGAAAGAAAGGAAAGGAAGGAGAAAGGAAGAAAGAAAGGAAGGAAGGAAGAAAGAAAATACGGAGGGAGGGAGGATGGAAGGGACAACTACCAAACAGGATTTATCGAGTTGTACGGTTAGGCCATTCAGGATGGCTGTTCTCTTGCTCTCTGTACATCTCCTGCTCAACCAGTCGCTGCTTCACTCACATTACTATCCAATTAATCATAGGGCTTAAGTAGTCCCTGGTAACTGAGCCCAACTGACATCAATTCCCACCACCACGCACCCCAGTGCAAAAGCCACTATGTCTTTCCAGGCCATCTGCCACACACAGAGGGGTGTCGCTCCAGGACACTTTGTGGAAGATCCCCTGTCCAATAAACCATTGATGTCTCTGTCCCTGTCTCCAGGCTCTTTCTTTGGTCACTAACTGGGCAACTACAAGGTGTGCAGTCCTGCAGGGTGCAGCCTAACACCAGTTATACAACAATGGTTTAATATTAGAAAATCTACAAATGTAATTTACCACATAAAAACAGATTCAGAGAAAAACTACATGAGCAACTCAATAGAAGCAGAAAAAGCATTGAATAAAATCCCATGCCTATTCAGGATAAAGATTCTTTGTAAATTGGAACTAGAAGGGAATTCTTTAACCTGATAAATAATAACTATTAAAATCCTTCAGCAAATAGTATCCAAAATGGGGAAATAGCTGGTTCATTTCCAAATTAAGAATTGAGAAGAACGCCCAATGTCCCCACTTCTATTCCATGTTGTATCAGACAGAGCCCTGTCCAGTGCAGTACAATAAGGAAAACAAATTAGAGGATTACAGAACAAAGAAAGAGGAACTAAAGCTGTAATTGTTGGCAGATGACATGATTTTTCACAATACCATATCAAAAGAATATAAACAAATGATTAGGAATAATAGGAGAATTTAGCAATGAAACATATAAGATTAATATACATAATATTAATAAACATTTGTATCCCCAACAATTAACTAAAAACATAGCTTAAAAAAGACTTTAAATAGAGTATAATCTATAAAAATATTGAATTACTTATGTTGTATACCTGAAGCTAACATATTATTACAAATCAAATATACCTCAATTAAAAAAAAAAGATACCACCTAACATAGTATCAGAGTATATTCAACAAAAATCTAACCCAAAGAAAATGTGACCTATATAGAGGAAATTATAAAACATTGAGACATTTAAAAATAAATAAATGGAGAGCTGGGACTTCCCTGGTTGTCCAGTGGGTAAGACTCCATGTTCCCAATACAGGGGACCTGGGTTGGATCCCTGATTAGGGAACTAGACCCCACATACATGCCGCAACTAAGAGTCCAGATGCCGCAACTAAAGATCCCGCATGCCACAACTAAGACCTGGCACAGCCAAAATAAATAAATATTTTTTTAAAAAAGGAATTCAAGGGACTATAGCCAATATTTTATTTTTTCTTTGTAAATTTATTTATTTTTGGTTGAGTTGGGTCTTTGTTGCACGTGGGCTTTCTCTAGTTGCAGCAAACGGGGGCTTCTCTTGTTGCGGAGCACAGGCTCTAGGTGCATGGGCTTCAGTAGTTGTGGCATGCAGGCTTCAGTAGTTGAGGCATATGGGCTTAGTTGATCCGTGGCATATGGGATCTTCCCAGACCAGGGCTCGAACCCATTTCCCCTGCATTGGCAGGTGGATTCTTAACCACTGCACCATCAGGGAAGCCCTAGCCAACATTTTATAATAACTATAAATGGAGTATAATCTTTAAAAATTGTGAATCACTATGTTGCACACCTGAAATTTATATAATATTGTAAATCAACTATACCTCAATTTTTAAAAGGAGAGAAAAACATAAAGATGATGTGGTATTGATGTAGGGATGGAAAAATTAACTGGTGAAACAATCATACCCCATTAGTTAGACCTTTACATATATGAAACTTTGGTATATAATACAGGGGGCATGTCAGAAGAGTGAGGAAAGGAAAGACTGTTAAAAATGTGGAGCTTGGAAAAAATGTCATATAGAAAAATGAAATTGAATCTCTTGTTTACATCATACATAAAACCTCAAAAGAAGAGGGGGAGAAAGCCAGAGGAGAGGACCTAGGAACTGGCAGTTTATTGGGGAATCGATCCTATCAAGGCAAAATGAGGGAGCTGGGGGAGTAAGAGAGGGAAGAAGAGAGCCAGTGAAGAGTGAAGTGTTAAGTGAGTAAGTGCTCTGGGCACCTGGGTCAATCTCTTTGGAGGCCCTCTGAGGAACCATGTAGAATGCATTTCAGAAATGAATCCTCTGACTGACGGAAGGCTGGGCCATGATCCACTAACACCTCTCCCATTAGTAGAGGGCTGCCTCTGGGAACATTCACTCCCTACCCTCTCCTACCCATTCAAAGTTGTTCCCGTCTGCAAACTGAGGCAGAAAAGGCTTCAGGTGTCATAGCAGCAGGCTTTTGATGTGGGATGGCATCAATGTGCATCAGAAGTGACCACACAGCTGCAGCTGAAGCCATAGATGGACCAAGGGGATGCGACATAAGATGACAACAGCATCTCCACAAAGGTTTCATGCAGGAGAGTGGAAACATAACAGGCTGGAAAAGGCAGTGAGGAACAAGGAAAATATTCAAACTTTCTCTCTCTCTCTTTTTTAAAAATTATTTATTTATTTATTTGACTGTGCCGTCTCTTAGTTGCAGCACACGGGATATTTAGTTGCAGCATACAGGGTCTTTAGTTGCAGCATGTGCGATCTAGTTCCCTGACCAGGGGTCGAACCGGGCCCCCTGCGCTGGGAGCGTGGAGTCTTAGCCAGTGGACCACAGGAAAGTCCCTCAAACTTTTTCTCTTGATTCTTGTCCTATAAGGGGATAGGGGCATTTGAAGAAAGAGCAAGAAAAGCAGTGTCTTGAGAAGGGAGGGAGAAGAGGAGCCAAGTTTCCTGTGTGAGGGGGTAGAGGATTTCAGGCAATCTCTTTACTTTGGAATTTCAAATGGCACAAGGGAAAGGGCTGAGAGAGGAACCACGGGGTAGGGCAGAAGGTAGAGCAGTTATGGGATAAGAGCATGAGGCCAGCTAAGTGGCCTAAGGAAAACTATTGAGCTAAGACTCTCAGACAGAATTGACAGGTCTCAAGGTTCCCAGTTTAGGCATAAACTTACTTTGGGGCCAGAAATGTGTGATAAGCCCAGTCCCCTACAAGTGGTACTCTGTCATGAGTGGAATAAAATCTTCAGCTCCGGGTGTGTCCAGTGGTGAGAAGAAAGCAGCATCCAGCCTCCAGTTTGACTAATGTAACCAGGCAGGACCCAGGGGTCCCTCCCAGGACAGACCCTCCCATGTCCTCCACCCACTTCTTGTTTGTAGAAAAACTTTAACCTCCCAGGCCTTCCCCAAGTTCCAAAGAATAAAATTAACTGGAGAAGTCAGAAAATTTAGAAATAAAGGAAAATAGGAGATTAGTTCAAGATGTCAGAGTAGAAGGACGTGTGCTCACTCCCTCTTGTGAGAGCACCAGAATCACAATTAACTGCTGAACAATCATCGACAGGAAGACACTGGAACTCACCAAAAAAGATACCCTACATCCAAAGACAAAGGAGAAGCCACAATGAGACGGTAGGAGGGACACAATCACAATAAAATCAAATCCCATAACTGCTGGATGGGTGACTCACAAACTGGAGAACACTTATACCACAGAAGTCCACCCACTGGAGTGAAGATTCTGAGCCCCACATTAGGCTTCCCAACCTGGGGGTCCGGCAATGGAAGGAGGAATTCCCAGAGAATCAGACTTTGAAGGCTAGCGGGATGTGATTGCAGGACTTCAGCAGGACCTGGGGAAACAGAAACTCCACTCTTTTTTTATTTTTATTTTTTGAATACTTTAATTTTATTTATTTTTTATATATATCAGGTTCTTATTAGTTATCTATTTTATATATATTAGTGTGTATATGTCAATCTCAGTCTCCCAGTTCATCCCACCACCACCCTCCCCCCCACCACTTTCCCCCCTCGGTGTCCATACGTTTGTTCTCTACATCTGTGTCTCTTCTTCTGCCCTGCAAACCAGTTCATCTGTACAATTTTTCTAGGTTCCACATATATGCATTAATATACGATATTTGTTTTTCTCTTTCTGACTTATTTCAATCTGTATGACAGTCTCTAGATCCATCCACGCAGAGACTCCACTCTTGGAGGGCACACACAAAGTAATGTGCACATCAGGACCCAGGGGGAGGAGCAGTGACCCCATAGGAGACTGAACCAGACCTATGTGCTAGTATTGGATGGTATCCTGCAGAGGCGGGGGGTGGCTGTGGCTCACCGTGGGGACAAGGACACTGGCAGCAGAAGTTCTGGGAAGTACTCCTTGGCGTGAGCCCCCCCAGAGTCTGCTATTAGCCCCACCAAAGAGCTGGGTAGGCTCCAGTGCTGGGTCACCTCAGGCTCATAGTAATCAAATTGACAAAAAATAAAGACAAAGAAAAATTATTGAAAGCAACAAGGGGAAAATGACAAATAACATACAAGGGAACTCCCATAAGGTTAACAGCTGATTTCTCAGCAGAAACTCTACAAGCCAGAAGGGAGTGGCATGATATATTTAAAGTGATGAAAGGGAAGAACCTACAACCAAAAGTACTCTACCCGGCAAGGATCTCATTTAGATTTGATGGAGAAATCAAAAGCTTTACAGACAAGCAAAAGC
>NC_041229.1:14191744-14192390 GCF_002837175.3 Physeter macrocephalus | reverse complement strand
AAGGGAGTGGCATGATATATTTAAAGTGATGAAAGGGAAGAACCTACAAACAAGATTACTCTACCCGGCAGGGATCTCATTCAGGTTTGACGCAGAAATCAAAAGCTTTACAGACAAGCCAAAGCTAAGAGAATTCAGCACCACCAAACCAGCTCTACAACAAATGCTAAAGGAACTTCTCTAAGTGGGAAACACAAGAGAAGAAAAGGACCTACAAAAACAAACCCATAACAATTAAGAAAATGGTAATTGGAACATACATATCGATAATTACCTTAAAAGTGAATGGATTAAATGCTCCAACCAAAAGCCACAGGCTTGCTGAATGGACACAAAAACAAGACCCATGTATATGCTGTCTACAAGAGACCCACTTCAGACCTAGGGACACACACATACTGAAAGTGAGGGGAGTGGAAAAAGATATTCCATGCAAATGGAAATCAAAAGAAAGCTGGAGTAGCAATACTCATATCAGATAAAATAGACTTTAAAATAAAGAATTTTACAAGAAACAAAGAAGGACACTACATAATGATCAAGGGACCAATCCAAGAAGAAGATATAACAATTATAAATATATATGCACCCAACATAGGAGCACTTCAATACATAAGGCAACTGCTAACAGCTATAAAAGAGGAAA
>NC_041229.1:14190538-14191585 GCF_002837175.3 Physeter macrocephalus | reverse complement strand
ATGAATTACAGGGAAAAAAACATAAAAAACACAAACACATGGAGGCTAAACAATACGTTACTAAATAACCAAGAGATCACTGAAGAAACCAAAGAGGAAATAAAAAAATACCTAAAGACAAATTACAACAAAACACGATGACCCAAAACCTACAGGATGCAGCAAAAACAGTTCTAAGATGGAAGTTTATAGCAATACAAGCCTACCTCAAGAAACAAGAAAAATCTCAAATAAACCTTTTGGTGTAAGGTTAGAATACACCTAAAAAATCTCAAATAAACCTTTTGGTGTAAGGTTAGATTACACCTTTTGGTGTAAGGTTAGATTACACCTAAAGGAACTAGAGAAAGAAAAACAAAACCCAAAGTTAGTAGAAGGAAAGAAATCATAAAGATCAGAGCAGAAATAAATGAAATAGAAACAAAGAAAACAATAGCAAAGATCAGTAAAACTAAAAGCTGGTTCTTTGAGAAGATAAACAAAATTTATAAACCTTTAGCCAGGCTCATCAAGAAAAAGAGGGAGAGGACTCAAATCAGAGTCCAGAGTGCTAACCATTACACTATGGAAGAGGACTCAAATCAGTAAAATTAGAAATGAAAAAAGAGAAGTTACAATGGACATTGCAGAAATACAAAGCATCATAAGAGACTACTACAAGCAACTCTATGCCAATAAAATGGACAACCTGGAAGAAATGGACAAATTCTTAGCAAGGTATAACCTTACAAGATTGAACCACGAAGAAACAGAAAATATGGACAGACCAATCACAAGTAATGAAATTGAAACTGTGATTTAAAATCTTCCAACAAACAAAAGTCCAGGACCAGATGGCTTCACAGGTGAATTCTATCAAACATTTAGGGAAGAGCTAACACCCATCCTTCTCAAGCTCTTCCAAAAAATGGCAGAGGAAGGAACACTCTCAAACTCATTCTATGAGGCCACAATCACCCTGATACCAAAACTAGACAAAGATACTACAAAAAAAGAAAATTACAGACCAATATCACTGATAAATATAGATGCAAAAATCCTCAACAA
>NC_041229.1:14188527-14189324 GCF_002837175.3 Physeter macrocephalus | reverse complement strand
AACAGGATAGAAAACCCAGAGATAAACCCACGCACCTATGGTCAACTAATCTATGACAAACGAGGCAAGGATACACAATGGAGAAAAGACAGCCTCTTCAATAAGTGGTGCTGGGAAAACTGGACAGCTACATGTGAAAGAATGAAATTAGAACACTCCCTAACACCATACACAAAAATAAACTCAAAATGGATTAGAGACCTAAATGTAAGACGAGACACTATAAAACTCTTAGAGGAAAACATAGGAAGAACAGTCTTTGACATAAATCATAGCAAGTTTTTTTTTTAATTTATTTTTTATCTTTGGCTGCACTGGGTCTCTGTTGCTGTACCCGGGTTTTTCTCTAGTTGAGGTGAGCGGGGGCTACTCTTTGCCACAGTGCACTGGCTTCTCATTGTGGTGGCCTCCCTTGTTGCAGAGTGCCAGCTCTAGAGCGCAGGCTCAGCAGCTGTGACGCACGGACTTAGTTGCTCCATGGCATGTGGGATCTTCCCAGACCAGGGCTCGCACCCGTGTCCCCTGCATTGGCAAGCGGACTCCCAACCACTGCGCCACCAGGGAAGCCCAGCAAGATTTTTTTTGATCCACATCCTAGAGAAATGGAAATAAAAACAAAAATAAACAAATGGGACCTAATGAAACTTAAAAGCTTTTGCAAAGCAAAGGAAACTACAAACAAGACGAAAAGACAACCGTCAGAGCGGGAGAAAATATTTGCAAATGAATCAGCAGACAAAGGATTAATCTCCAAAATATATAAACAGCTCATGCAGCTCAATATTAAAAAAACAAAC
>NC_041229.1:14185073-14187553 GCF_002837175.3 Physeter macrocephalus | reverse complement strand
ACAATGGAATATTATTCAGCCATAAAAAGGAACGAAATTGGGTCATTTGTAGAGACGTGGATGGATCTAGAGACTGTCATACAGAGTGAAGTAAATCAGAAAGAGAAAAACAAATATTATATATTAACGCATACCTGTGGAACTTAGAAAAATGGTAGAGATGAATCGGTTTGCAGGGCAGAAATAGAGACACAGATGTAGAGAACAAACGTATGGACACCAACGGGGGAGAGTGGCGGGGAGGGAGGGGCGTGGTGGTGGTGTGATGAATTGGGAGATTGGAATTGACATATATACACTAATATGTATAAAATAGATAACTAATAAGAACCTGCTGTATAAAAAATAAATAAAATTCAAAATAAATAAAATTCAAAAAAAAAAGGAAATAAAGGAAAATAGTCAAGCAAGACAAAATAATAAGAGTTTAGCCATTAAACAAAGTCAAGGACTTTTAGTTCCTCCTCAAGGGCTATAGATAATATTCTGAGCCATGTCCTTTGAGCTGTTTTGCAGATACTGAAACCCCCACCAGGTGGAAGAAGTTAACCGTATGCCACCCACAGCACATAGACCACAGACGGGTTGAAACCAAAAGGTTAATGATGTTGACTCCCGCTTACCTCACCACCAACCAACCAGAAGAATATCCATGAGCTTATCACATACCCCACAATCTCCCTCCCTCACCCTGCCTTTTTGTTGTTGCTGTTGTTGTTGTTGTTGTTGTTTCCTCACCCTGTCTTTTTTTTTTTTTTTTTTTTTTTGTGGTATGCGGGCCTCCCTCTGCTGCGGCCTCTCCCGTTGCGGAGCACAGGCTCCGCGGCCATGGCTTACGGGCCCAGCCGCTCCGCGGCATGTGGGATCTTCCCGGACCGGGGCGCGAACCCGGTTCCCCTGCATCAGCAGGCGGACGCGCAACCACTGCGCCACTAGGGAAGCCCCACCCTGTCTTTTAAAACCTTTCCCTGAAAGCCATCAGGGAGTTCAGGTCTTTTAAGCACTAGCTGCCTGGATTCCTTGCTTGGCTCCGTGCAATGAACACTGCACTTTCCTGCACCACAACCCAGTGTCAGTAGATTGGCTTTACTGTGCACAGGCGGGTAGACCCAAGTTTGGTTCAGTAACACTAAGACCTTTGTTCTACACAGCCACCTACGTATTCCTTCAGCAAAGTGTTGGACGGAGAAACAATACTTTTACAGGACACGGTGGTCTAGATGGGGGAAGACAAGTAAATGGCAGTTATAACAAGAGCTGTGTGGAGGAGTGTTGCCTAACCTAACTTTTTGTTTGGGGTTTAGGGCAGGCTTCTCAGAGGCTGATACATCTAGTTAAAACCTGAAGCCTTAGTATGAGCTGACTAGATGAGGGTGAATCTTCTAGGCAGAAAAACCAAGTGTTTCTTAGAAGTAAGAAAAAGAAAAAGCATGAAGTGGTTAGCCATCTATAATTTAGTATAGCAGAAGCATGGGAGAGGGGGAGGAAGGAACATAAGGCTAGATCAATCTGGAAAGAGAATCAGGGGCAAGACTCCTTCCCCACCCCCACCACCATCCCTGGGCTTTAAAATCATCCTGAGGATGATGCGTGAGTGTTTTAAGCTTCAAGCAGTAGAGTGACAAAATCACATTTTTGGTGTGTTTTAAGTTCACTCACACTGTCTTATGGAGAAAGGATTGATGGGACCAAGCATGGAGTCGAAAAGACCACCGTTGCAATAGCTAAGTGTGACTCAAAGGATTAATCCACTCCTCCTCCTCCTCCTCCTCTTCTTCCTCCTCCTCCTCTTCCACAGCCTGAAGGGTTCTCTAGGCTGGCAATAAAATGGGGCCACTGCATGACACCAAAAGCATAGGTAATAAAAGTAAAAAATAGATAAACTGGACTACATCAAAATTTAAAGCTGTGCATCAAGTTTCACAATCAACAGCATGAAAAGGCAACCTATGGAATGGGAGAAAATGTTTGCAAATTATATATCTGATAAGGGGTTAATACCTAGAATATATACAGTATGACAGCTTTAAAAAAAAAAGCCCAATTAAAAAATGAGCAAAGGACTTGAATGGACATTTCTCCCAATAAGATATAAAAGGGCCAACAAGCACATGAGAAGATACTCAACATCACTAATTATCAGGGAAATGTAAATCAAAACTACAATGAGATACCACATCACACCCATTAGGATGACTATTATCAAAAGAACAGAAAAGTGTTGATAAAGATGTGGATAAATCGGAAACTTGTGCACTGTTCGTGGGAATGTAAAATGGTGCGGCTGCTGTGGAAAATAGTGTACGAGTTCTTCAAAAAATTAAACATAGGGCTTCCCTGGTGGTGCAGTGGTTGAGAGTCCGCCTGCCGATACAGGGGACACGGGTTCGTGCCCTGGTCCGGGAAGATCCCACATGCCGCGGAGCGGCTGGGCCCGTGAGCCATGGCCGCTGAGCCTGCGCGTCCGGAGCCTGTGCTCC
>NC_041229.1:14166226-14185052 GCF_002837175.3 Physeter macrocephalus | reverse complement strand
AGCCCGCGCGTCCGGAGCCTGTGCTCCGCAACGGGAGAGGCCACAACAGTGAGAGGCCCGCGTACCGCAAAAAAAAAAAAAAAAAAAATTAAACATAGAGTTACCATATGATCCAGCAATTCTACTTCCAGGTATATACACAAAAAAAAGAACTGAAGGTTCTTGAAGAGATATGTGTACACCCATGTTCATAGCAGCATTATTCATAGTAGCCAAAAGGTGAAAGCAGCCCAAGAGTCCATCAGCAGATGAATAGAAAAACAAATATGCTATATACATAGGATAAAATATTATTCAGTATTAATCTTGAGGACACTATGCTAATGAAATAAGCTAGTTCCAAAAAGACAAATACCATATGATTCCACTTAAATGAGAGAGTCAAATTCATAGATATAGAAAATAGAATGGTGGTTGCCAGGGCCTGAAGGAAGGGGGAAATGGGGAGTTGTTTTTCAATGAATATAGAGTTTCTGTTTTGCAAGATGAAAAGACTTCTGGGGATTGGCTACACAATACAAATGTATTTAACACTACTCAACTGTATACTTAAAAATGGTTAAGATGGTAAATTTTGTTATGTGTATTTTACCACAATTTTTTTTTAATAGATCCTCAAAAAAGAAAAAAAAAAAGACTCCACTGCTTGGGGGCTGCAAGTTTGCTAGGAACTGAGAGACGGGGACCATTTGGGAAGCCAGAGGGGAGAACGTACCTAATAGACTCCCAGTGAACAGAGTGGGCTTCTGGGCTGGTCTAGCGGCTGTGGTGCAGGTTGAGTGAGGGCAAAGTTCAGAGGAGTAGAGACATTTCATACCAAGCATTTATATGCCCATATTGCTGATTTCCTAGTCAGTTGTTGCTTCCTTCTGTTCATTTTGAGAGGGTACTGGAGACTGGGTTCTATAAACCCAGGATGGAGGAAAGCTCTTGAATGGTAATTCTCAACTAAGATGGCACTGTTCTCTAGAGGGGTGTGGGGTTGTTTGTGTGGGATGCTAAAGGCCTATAGTCAACCAAATGCTGGCATCTTGCCATGCACAGAATAGGTCAGCAGAACAAAAAATTATCCTACACCCCATATGACTTTCAAACGGCCCAAGGGACGTTTATGGACATAGCAGGTGGCAGAACCCTCCCCTCACTTCCTCAACCTGTAAGAGCTGTTGTGTTAGGAAAAGCCAACAGAAGCCCTTGAAACTGTCCATGACTCCCAGCCAAGATTATAAATAAAAAATAATATGGCACCGTAAAGGGAATGGTAGAGATTAGTGTCACTTTGCAAGACTTAAAGGGTGCTGGAACAATTATTCTAGCATATCCCCATTTAATTCACTAATTTGGCTTTTGCAAAAAATGAGGAATCATTGTACATGAGAGTGAATTACTGAAAACCAAATAGTAACCCCAACTGCAGCAGCTGTGCCAAATGTAATACCCTTGTTAGAGCATTCACACACAGGAAACAGACATATACTTTCCTGGTCTTGCCTGGGGCTATGTTAATTTGTCCACTCTCTGTCATAACATAGTCTGAAGGGACCTGGATGATCTGGACATTCTTGAGAACATTATAGCAGTCTACTATATCGATAACATCAACGCTAGCCAAATCATATAAGCAAGAAATGGCAAGTACTTTGAGGCTTTGGGGAATGGGAGATAAACCTTATGAAGATTCAGGGGACTGCCACCTAAGTGGCCGTTTTAGGAGTCCAGGGTCTTGGGCCAGCCAGGCCATGCCTTCCAATGTAGAAGACATGTTATTGCACCTTGCACCGATCTTAACTTTAAGAAGGAAACACAGCACCTCATGTTTTCGAGGAGCATACTCCACATTTGATTATTTACCATGTGATCTGGAACTCTTCCAGGTTTGAGTGGAGCCCAGAGCAGTAAAGGGCTCTGCAGCAAGTCCAGGTAGCAGGGCAAGCAGTTCTGCAACCTGGGCCATATTTTGGCACACCTGATGGTAATTAGAAATATCTGCGGTGAGAAAAGTTGCCTTTTGGAGTTTATGGCAAGTTCTTTTTTTTTTTAATTAATTTATTTATTTTTGGCCACGTTGCATGGCATGTGGGATCTTAGTTCCCTGACCAGGGATCAAACCCACAAGTCCTGCTGTGGAAGCTCAGAGTCTTAACCACTGAACCACCAGGGAAGTCCCTATGGCAAGTTCTAGTAGGAGGATCACAATGTTGACACATAGGGTTCTGGAACAAGGCCATTCCATCTTCAGCAGAGAATTGTATACCATTGGAAACACAGCTCCAGGCAAGCTACTAGAACAGACACACTGGTAGAGTTGAGTGACTGACTATGGGACATCAATTGGCCATTAAATCAGAACTGCCCATTAAAAGTTAGGCATAAAAGTTAGGCAATTGTCAGATCCACCAAGTTGTAAAGTTGGGTGGATATAGCAACAATCCATCATAATATGTAAGGAATACAGTCTGGTTCAGGCATGAGTAGCTACAGAGGATACAAGCTGCAAGAGTACCTAGCCCATACTCCTATGTCCTCCACCACTGATAGTGGAGAATAAAGCCTGATCTTTCTTGACAGATGTCAGCTCAGTATGTGGATGCAAGTCAAAATGGACTGCTGTAGTCCTGCAGGCCACTCAGAAGTGGCCTTGAGGACTTCCCTGGTGGTGCAGTGGTTAAGAATCTGCCTGCCAATGCAGGGGACACGGGTTCAGTCCCTGGTCCGGGAAGATCCCACATGCCGTGGAGCAACTAAGTCCGTGAGCCACAACTACTGAGCCCGCACACTGCAATTACTGAAGCCCGCAGGCCTAGAGCCCGTGCTCTGTAGCAAGAGAAGCCATCGCAGTGAAAAGCCCGTGCATCTCAATGAAGAGTAGCCCCCACTCTCCACAGCTAGAGAAAAGCCCGTGCACAGCAACGAAGACCCAACGCAGTCAAAAAAATTAAAATAAAATTTTTAAAAGTAGCCTTGACAGCCAGTAGTGAGGGGAGATTCTCCCAAAGGGCAGAGCTTCTGGCATCGTACCTGGTCATCCACTTTATGGATGTTTGAATATATAGAGATTCATGCACAGTGGTGGATGGCTTCATTTATTGATCAGGGGTTTTAAATAAGATTAGAAGATTGGGAGCAAGAAAGTATGGAGAAGAGGCATGTGTATGGACCAATGGGCATCATTATAAAGTGAGTAGTTCTTTGTGTCATGAGTTAACACCCACCAGAGAACATCCATCATGGAAGAGGCACTACAACACAAAGTAGAAGAAAATGACTTGGCCAGCTAATGTCAACTAGCCTCTGTCCTCAGCCATCCCAACACAGGGACAGTGGTGTTATGAATGCAGTAACTATTGGTGGCAGTGATGAAGGCTATACCTGGGTACAGTAGTGTGAGCTTCCACTCACCAAGGCTGATCTAGCTACTGCTGCTCCCGAAACAGAGTCCAGTGCTGAGCCTGCAATTTGGGACCATCCTTGGGGGAAACCAACCAGCCACTTCCTGGCAAGATGATTACATTGGACCCTTCCAAACCAAACCTGGAAAGGACTCAATTCATTTGATAGGAATTGATAGATATTCAATTCTATCAAATGAACAGTACAGGTTTGACTTTCTTGCCTGTAATGCCTCAGCTAGTCCTACTATCCAAGATTTCACATACTGTCTGATCCATAAGCACTGGATCTTGCATAGCATCACAACAGACCGTGGGACCCACTTTACAACAAAGGTATACAGACGTATGACAATGGGATCCACTGGGCCTACCATACACCACACCGTCCTAAAGCTGCCAGCCAATGGACCAATGGAATAGCCTTTTGAAGACATAGCTAAGGTATCAACTTAAAGATGACACCCTGCAGCCTGGGGCACTATCCTTCAGGATGTGACATACATCTTAAATCAGTGACTATAATATGATACTGCATCCCCAAGACATAGAATATATGCATCCAGGAAGCAAGGGTTGGAAGTAGGAACATCCATATTTACCATTATCCAGTGAAGCATTTAGGAAATTTGTGTTTCCTGTCCCTGTAACTCTAGACTCTGAGTTTCTAGAGGCCATGGTTTCCAGAAGCAGAATGTTTCCACCATAGTACACACCAAGAGTCCTATTAAACTAAGCTACACCTGCTGCCTCCCCTGCCAAGAGACCAGTAGGCAAAAAAATAATTTGCTCTCCCAGCAGGATGAATCTCTCCGTATCATCAGGAGGAGTCAGGGCTGCAGAGAGCAGGGAGAATACATATAGAACCCAAGGGTTCACGGCCTGAGAAGGCCGTGCCGACCAGGGGCTCAGGCTCCCCAAGCTATGTCTTCTCTTAGGTCAGCAGAAGGGCTAGCTGAGGCCAGGAGCAATCTAGAAGAGTAATAAAGGAGGGAGATGATGGCTATCAGATGGGACCCCCAGAAGAGCTGTGTAGTGGGACTGTAATTTTCCTTTCACAAGCTTCTCCAGGAAAAGAGATCAACCAGAACCCTGAAAAGGCTGTTTAAAAAATGGCGTGAAATGATTATACAGCAAGTGGATCTGAGCAGTGCAAGGGGTGAACTGCGCGTGTACTGCCCAGCTTCCCCCTTGAGGACTGCTTACTCCCCTGGCTGCTGGGAGGGTGTCCTCTGAAAGCCCACAGCTGAGCCCTTTCACAGACATCGTTCTCAGCGGAAGCAGCTGTAACATCCAAGTTCACAGCTCTCTGGAACCAGCTCATAAGCAAAACTAGATGATATACCTGTGGCCTCAATTCAGGACCACTCTGACCGGTCATCCTGTTACCGAGTCCAAGCTCATACTGCTTGCTGCACAACAGACCAATAAATAGAGAGAGGAGTTATTGGGGAAAGGAATGGCCACTTTATTCGAAAAGCCAGCGGATGGAAAAGATGGTGGACTAGTGCTCCAAAGAACCATCTCCCCAGATCTAGAATTCAGGCTTCTTTTATACTGAAAAGAGAGGGTATAAAGTCCTGGTTCCAGCCAGACTCCAGAGGGGTTGTGTTAATTTCTTCCTTCCTGCAGTCATTCACAGGTGGGCCTGGTCAGGATGCTCCCTGTGAGCTAAACAAAGGTATTTTAGCTGAACGCTCATTACCCCGGAGGCAGGGTTCCCAGAGATGGGCCATTATGTATAATTTAAGCTTACTGGTAACATCATTTTAGTGATTAACTTGTAATAGAATACAAGGTTCTTCCCTATTATAATCCTAGCCTGAGCCACCTGCACACAAATCTCCATTGCAAAGTTTGTTTCCCAGAGAACCCGAATGATGACAATGCGCACATTTAGAGATAAGAAGGTAACCACCAGAAAAAAAACAGTTTACAAAGTTGAAAGTGGTTTTCTCTAGGGAGAGGAATAGGGCTGAGTCGAGGTGAGGTGAGAGACCGTTGTATGTACCCTTCTGTGCTCTTCTTTGTTTGTAACGTGCATGTATTACTTCCATAATTAATTTTTTCATTTAAAAATTTTAAAATGTTTAAAGAATTTGATGCTGTCATCCTCCTGTTTTAAACCCTTCCATCACTTCCCATTGCCCTTAAAATAATCCTTAGGAATCTTTAACAAGGCTTGCAAATCCCTCCCCATCTGGAACCTGCTGAGTTTCTGGTCCCATTTCTTACCTTCCTTCTCACTCTGTTACCTGCCTTTCTGGACTTCCAGTTTCTTGAACGCCTCTCTTCCTCATCTCCAGGCTCCAAACATGATGCTCCCTTTGTCTGGAATACTTTACTTGCTCTCCCGCCCCGCCCCGCACCTGGGTCACTCCTATTCCTCCATCAGGTTTCAGCTTAGATGTCACCCTGAGAAGGGTGAATTTCTCTACCCCCAGACTATATTAGGCCCCCCTCTGTCACTCCCACAGCCCCTGTATTTCCTCTTTCTCAGGGTCAATCTCCTGAAATAATCAGTTTAATGTCCACATTTCCTTTCATCCTCCACAAGGACTATCTTGTGACTGCTCTATTACGAGCGCCCAGCACATACTACAGCATAGTAGATATCAAATATTTACTGAATCAATGAATTTCGCCAAAATGTTTTCCAGGGTCCCAGCTCTGTAATCTGTGACAACTTAAATAACCTGTCTGAACCTCAGTTTACTCAAGTATAAAATGGGGACGAAAATAATACCTACCTTAGAGGGTTGTTTTGAGGATTAAGTGAGATCTGTTGGTAAAGCCCTCAGCACGGTGCCTGGCACCTGGTAAGCATTTGATTGATGCATGCTCAAAAATTAAGAAAGGTTGTGTCCGTTTGCACTCACATCAGCGGATTCTGAGACTGTCACTCTTTACCCTTTCCAACATTGAATATTGTGTTTTTAAATATTTTTGCAAATATTATAGGCAAAAAAGAATGGCATCTCATGGTTTTAAGTCAACATGTCTTTTCAAGCCAGCAGTTTTGCTAATAAAATGGCTGTGCCTTGCTGCCCCACGCCACATACGCCATAATGAAAGCAGCTCTTTGGTGCTCCTCTCTCTTCCTGTCACAGCTTGTTCGGCAGGCAGGGGTTTCTGAGAAGGAAGCCCCCGACATGGGGGTTGCATGGTGCAAGGCCCAGACAATTAAACTGCAGGTATTTTTCACAGCACCTTCAGGTCTCGCTCGTCCAATGGGAGGACGTGGGGCCCAACTCTCCCCAGCCAACCCAGGTGGCTGTCTCTGCCTCTAACGTTTCCCAGTGACGTAGAACCCTGCAGGCCCAGAGGCCCCTCCACACTTCCTGTGTCGGGTTCAGAAACCCGCCTCCCCTCCCAGCCTTAGGTGCCTGCTTCGGAAAATGGTGAGTCTCCCTCTTACAAAGCCCCCTTCTTCATCCCAGCATTGGGAGCAATGGCCCCAGGGTCCTCATCTCCATCAGGGGTTTTGAAAAAGTCCTCTGGCTTCTTTTTCAGAAGTTATAAGCCAACTGGCCTCCGCCATCTTAGGTAGAGTGAGTGTCCGGTGAGGGAAGGATGCAGTCGGGGAATCTCTGGAGAGTTCTGGGACTCTGCCTCTTATCAGGTGAGTAGGATGGAATGAAAAGCGGGGTGTTTCTCCAGACCATGGAAGGCTCACAGCCTAACCTGGTGCTGCCCAGTGGTACCAAGGAACCTCATTTACTAGAAAATATAAAGTGTTTGTGCAATGTTAGCATAGGGAACCGGGGCTGGAGGCTAGTGTGTGCCCAGGAGACCTTTCAGAGAACAGCCAAAGAAAAGCAGTTGAGATGATCATATCTACTGAAAGCAAGGCGGTCTTTGTGCCTCTGAGAACAAGCTCATTCTGTCAATGAACAACCGAGCCCTTAAGAACTAACACAGAAGAGATTAGAAGAGTTAACCTTCACTCTTTGTTGTGAGGAGATTAGATAGTTGAACCCAAACTCTGCACAGGGTATACAGCAAGCTTAGTATCTGAGACAATGAAACACCTCATAATTTTCAGTCTCCTTCAGTTGACCAAGAGCTTTCAATTACTTTAGTCCTTTTTGAAGCAAGGTGGAATATAAATTGATAAATAACCAACAGCATTTCCATATCTCATAACAGACAAAGAAGATTCTTTTAAAGGTTGCCGTTTATTGAGTGACAGATACCGTGTTAAAGAAGTCTTTACACGTGTTAACTAATTTAATCCTTACCTCCACCTTGGAAGGTAAATGTTGTATGTATCCCCTATTTTACAGATGAAGAAACTAATACTCAAAGAAGCTCAATAACTTGTTTAGAACCACACAGTTAGTAAGTGCTGAAGCTGATCTGGGAACTCAGGACTGCCTACAGGCCTGTGCTCTAAATGACAGCACGACATGAGGCCAGACAGCTCACAAGGGTTTTATTTCAGAGACCTAGAAACTGCTATCACAGCTGGAGCTCCCATCTCAGAGCTACAGCCATGGCTTCTCTACTTCCTGCTTCATCTTGGGTTTCTGAAGCTTGAATGTGCACACAAATCACCGGGTGGGGATCTTGTTAAATTGCAACTTCTGCTTCAGTGGGTCTGGAGTGGGACTGCGATTCTGCCTTTCTAATAAGCTCTCTGGCTTATTCGTCTGCTACTGGTCCAGGAAACACATTTGGAGTGTCAGGGGCAGAGTGTGACTCCTTCAAGGAATTGGCTTAGAGGCCTATAGTATAAACTATGCTCTGCAGAGGGAGAGGGCGAGAGAGAATACCAAAGACCCAAGCACCTCTAGAGATGTGGCATCATGAGAATGTGCCAGTCTGCTCTGGTTAGGCAGGTCCGGGCAGGAGGCAGTTGGGAGGGGTGTCTTACCCAGTATAGAGGCTGTTGATAAAAGAGGTACACATAAAACTTTAAGGCAGGACTTCCCTGGTGGCGCAGTGGTTAAGAATCCGCCTGCCAATGCAGGGGACACGGGTTCGATCCCTGGTTCGGGAGTATCCCACATGCTGCGGAGCAACTAAGCCCGTGTGCCACAACTACTGAGCCTGCGCTCTAGAGCCTGCGAGCCACAACTACTGAGCCTGCGTGCCACAACTACTGAGCCTGCGTGCCACAACTACTGAAACCCGCGTACCTAGAGCCCGTGCTCCGCAACAAGAGAAGGCACCGCAATGAGAAGCCCGCCCACCGCAACGAAGGGTAGCCCCTGCTCGCCACAACCAGAGAAATCCCACGCACAGCAACGAAGACCCAGCGCAGCCAAAAATAAAATGAATTAATGTTTTTAAAAAAACAAAAACTTTAAGGCAATGTCAGGGAAACTGGTTTTCATAAAGAATCCAAATTACTGCTAAGTGCAGGGACTCTGGAGGGCCCAGTGGAAATATGATAGGACTCTTCAATGCACAGGCTCTAGTTGATGAATAATCGGTTTCAAATATTTCCATCTCTTTCTCAAGTAGGAAACAAATGGAAAAACCGAACCATCAGACAAGCAGGAGTCAGAGATGGAATAAGAATCTCAGTCTTTGTACCTAACCCAGAGCTTGTTTTTCTTCCACAGTCAGAGATTTCTTTTCAAAATTGTGGCTGGGCTGCAAACTTGTTTTGCTGTTTCTCCAATCTCCCCAGATGTACCCTCAACATTTTCTAACTTCTGTTTGCCAAGTGTTGTGTGTTCATGTTTAACGCTAGATGCTTTCTTCTTCTGTTTCATCCCGAATTGACCAGGAACCCGTGGTCAGTACGCAGCAGTCTTTGTCACTTATCTGGGGTATAGGAATAACTGTGATCCAGCAGTGGGTGGAAAGGACCTTGGATCTTCAGAAATGGGCAGACTAGGCCGTAGAACTTTTTCTGCTTGGAATCTCAGGCACTCACAACATTTACTAACTCTTTTTTTCTTATTTATTTTCTAGTTGGCGCTTGGGCAGAAGAAGGTGAGATATGCTTTCTTTCCTTGTTATGAAATCAGCCCACTGTGTTTTGTATTTATGAGTGGCGTTTTCACTAGACCTCCCACAGAGCTCCCACAGATAGCAATAAAAGAGGTTTCTATCATCTTCTCCTTTGCCTTTTCTTCAGAAGTCTAGAGCTAGTTCTAGCCAAGAAGAGGAATGCAACAGAGATCATAGGAAATAATGAGTCTTAACTATTCAAAAGAATAAAATTGAGACAACTAAAAAAGTACAAACAGTTTTCACTTGTTTGCATTTCATATTTGATAGGAGATTTTTGTAGAGGGTTTGTGGCTTGAATGCCTGCATGAAGATGCACTGAATAAGCCTCTGGGGCAGCATTTGAGTGCACATTCAGAATTACATGTCCAAATACTTTGAATGTACGTGCATATGTGTTCATGTGTGCACATGCATATGAGTGTGCCTGCCCTGGACTTACTTTCTCAGTCATTGCAGAGAGTCAAGAATGTCCCAATGTTGGAAGGCTTTCTATTCAGTCATCTCCTCCAAATTGAGTGAACCAATTTTGTGTTTAAAGGCAGGCAGCCACTGGGCCAGTCTCCATTCCATTGCATTATACTGCCTAATTTGTAGTGTCCTTTGGATACTCTTTTTAATATATCATGGAGAATGTGTTAATGTTACACTATTGACAGATGGGATATGTCAAAAGCACTGATATGCTTCAGAATAACTCACCTCTTCCACATTGCTATTGGCCATTTAGGGTTGATTTCGTTTATCATTTAATTTATGCCCAATACAGGTCTTCTTCTTTCCCCAGCTTTATTGGAATATAGTTGACATATAACATGGGGTGAGTTTAAGGCATACAATGTAATGATTTCATAAATATATTTTTTATATTTATATACCAAATATATATATTATATTCAAAATGATTACTTAGAACCCTTTTTTATAATTAGTTACCAGTTGTTTAATGTAGGATCCTAAACAGCTTTTCGTATACAGCCATGGGGAATTTGAATATCCATTGTTTTCTTTTTTTTTTTTTAACATCTTAATTGGAGTATAATTGCTTTACAATGGTGTGTTAGTTTCTGCTTTATAACAAAGTGAATCCGTTATACATATACACATGTTCCCATACCTCTTCCCTCTTGTGCCTCCCTCCCTCCCACCCTCCCTATCCCACCCCTCTACGTGGTCACAAACCACCCAGCTGATCTCCCTGTGCTATGCGGCTGCTTCCCACTAGCTAACACATATATATGGAATCTAAGAAAAAGAAAGGTCATGAAGAACCTAGGGGTAAGACGGGAATAAAGACACAGACCTACTAGAGAATGGACTTGAGGATATGGGAAGGGGGAAGGGTAAGCTGTGACAAAGTGAGAGAGTGGCACGGACATATATACACTACCAAACGTACCCATTGTTTATCTAAAGGTTGAGGGAAGAGTCCTAACCCATGGCAGCAGGGTCTGATCTCAGTAGCTGATCGGAGTATTGTTAATAGTTTCTTATCATTTCCTTTTCAGATTTTGAAGAAACCGGTAAGAGGATTTTCACTCTGTACGACTTCCTTTCAAATGTGGAACAAAATGGTCGTAGAAGACAATCATAGTAATAAATACTAAGAACCAGAACTATTAGAGGGAAAATACGATTATCTTTCAATGAGATGTGGCTATGTTTGTTGCTAACTGTCAGGTCTGATTATAGCTGAGCGTGATGTGTATCCCTGAGCATCCACTCAGGAAAGAATACACATGTGGGTGTTGGAGCCACCACAAGTGTTTGTGTAAATCATGAACTCATTGAAAGCAGAGATGGCGTCTTATTTACCTGGCCCAGTGCCTGGCACATAGTAGGTGCTCAATGAATATTTTTTGAATGAATAAATGATCATACATGTGAATGCATCACTAGTTCCTTCCCCTCAAGAAGCTGATGATCTTGGGAATTCCCTGGCAGTCCAGTGGTTAGGACTCCACGCTTTCACTGCGGAGGGCCCAGTTTCAATCCCTGGTTGGGGAACTAAGATCCCTCAAGACAGGTGGTACGGTCGTTAAAAAAAAAAAAAAAAAAAGAAAAGCTGATGGTCTTATTTGAAAGACAAATAATTGATAATATAGTCTTTTGCATGTTATGGGTAGATACAGAATAAAATATAAAGAGAAGAGTGGTCAACTCTACAGAGGATGGTTGGGGAAAGCTCCCCAGAGGAGGTGATCCTTGAGCTGAATTTTAAAGGGTGAGCTTATATTTTAAGGAAGAATATCTCAGGCAGAGGAGAAGGCCATGTAGTGTGAGGTTAAGAGTCTAACTCTGAATCTAGACAATCATATCTGAATCCTGGCTCAACTTCTTATTTGCTGAGTGTCTTTGAATAATTTACTTAACTTCTCTGTGCCATAGCATAATTACATGCGAAATGGAAATAATAATGATACCTAGCTGGTAGGGTTGTTATGAGGACTGAATGAGTAATTTACTTAGAACATTATCTGACGTATAGAAAGCAGGGGGTGGATTTTAGATATCATTATATGGGAAGTATGCAGACTAATTAATATGCATTAAAGTTTATTGAGCATGTGTGTTCTATGTATTGCCCTTAATATTTTACCTGAATTTCCTCATATAATTCTCCTAACATCCCTATTCTACAGGTAAGAAAACCAAGGCTTAGAAAATAAATATATAGTCCAATCAGAGAGAGAAATATAAATGCAGATTTAGCTGACGCTGAAGCTCATATTTTAATCCTTATGAATGTGTATTAAATTTTTGTGAGCGTAGACATCTAGGCCCTTGTATGAGGATGTGGTGCTCTGAGCTCTACTGCTACATTTGTGCCAAAAGGAGTTGTGAGCAATTTCCTTTACATTGCTTTTCCAAACAAACACACCAATCAGAGTGAAACTTCTATTTACTTCTAAATTATTTTATTTATGATCTCTAGTTTAATATTTCTAAGTAATATCAGTGCCGAAAAATTATTCCCAAATCAAAACATTACAGACTACCTCTTGTCATTGTACTCAACTCCCAATTATTAGCAGACAGATACACCTGGAGAATGACTTGTTTACATTCCGTATGATCTCAGCTGGAGGGCGGACTGAGCAACTGGGGCAGAACTCTGTTCTGTTCTCCATTAGCAGGGCCCCCAGGAGGAAAGGAAGAAAGTAACTAACACTTTTCTTGAGCATCTGCTATGCACCATCCATCTTCACCTTCATAATCCATTTAATTCTCACGAATACCCTGTGAAGTGGATGGTTTATCTCCCTTTCCCAGATGAAGAAACGGAGGCTCTGAGAAGTTAAATGATTTTCCCTTGGTCACACAGCCTAAAGCAGGTCTGGGATTCAAACACAGCGCTACTGACTCAGCCCAGTGCTCTGTCCCCAAGAGCACACTGTAGCAAAACACCCCCAACAGAGAGGGGGCTGTCTCTGAGCACCACTCTCCACTCTTCCGGCTGTCATATACAGGCTCAAGCATAGCCTGGGGCCGCCCAGTGTCCCAGCCACAAGTGTTCCAGGAAATGAGCGTGCTCCCCAGCCCACTTCCCAGGGCAAAATTGCCTACCGTGGGGAATTTGGCTGGATCCCCAAACTATACTAGTGGATTTCAGTTGTCCACACCAATAGTTCTAACAAAAATAATTGAGAGTTGATTGCACTCGGATATAATTTCAAATAAAGTCACATTTTATTAGAAGAACTATTTCCTTAAAATGCACATAGTGCTTCACATAAGTTAAGGGCAATAACAGAAAGTGGCATGGAATAAGAAGAAAGATATTTGATCTCTACCATGAGGGTTTCTGTTAGTTATAAGTAAGAACTTCTGAATAACGAAAAACAGGTAAGCCCAAGAATCAGTGATTCAAACATATGAAGGTCTTTATCTCTGAGAAGACCCTTTCATATCTATCTGGAATATGGTTCTTGCTAATGCAAGAGAATAAGCTTGAAGACGACTGGAATTTTTCAGCTTTAGGATTTTAAGACTCTGAGCTCTAGTGGATCTAAATCTAGAAGCACATGCTGGTATATTCTCAGTTTGATGTATCTGAGTTGTGTCTATGAGCATATCTCATAGGACAAGTACATACCTCACCTTCAAGACTTGGAGCTCCCTAAAGAACGGGCCCTCTTTGGGAATTCTTGGGGATAGTATCTAGTTCCACTTGAAATTTTTCACCTACAATTTAAACTTGAACCGAGGTTATTTTCTTACCATTCCTTCCTTTTTGCATTTTCAGATGAAGTTACACAAATACAAACACTGAAATGTAAGTTTATCAGTCTTTTATATCTGCCCTATCTGATGATG
Source organism: Physeter macrocephalus (assembly GCF_002837175.3). Lineage (NCBI taxonomy): Eukaryota > Metazoa > Chordata > Mammalia > Artiodactyla > Physeteridae > Physeter > Physeter macrocephalus. The sequence continues at coordinate 14,171,382 of NC_041229.1, read as the reverse complement.
CAAGTCAGTGGTTGGGGAAAAGGAAGTGATCGAGAGAGATTAATCCCAAGAACTGAGGTCCTCCCAGCCTCATGTTTCTAACTCCCATTTTAGAAACATTACAAATAAGGACTGCTGTAGATTTTCTTTACTTCCCTCCTCCCCTTCCAAGTCCCCATGTCCATGCCTAAACTCTGAAGTCACCTTCAAAATGTTCTCTAGGGCCCCTTCTCCTACATATCTCCCCTTTCATACCCCCTAGGCAGCAGAGTTCCCTTTTGACAAGAAAATCTACGACCTAGGATGTCAGAGGGCTTTCCGCATTTGGTTGGTTCTTCTGTTACTAATTTGCCTTAAATCGTACTGGGTTCTCCCCTTAACTTCCCTTCTCTTTTCTCCCATTCCCCAGCATATAAAGTCTCCATCTCTGGAAACAGTGTAGAGCTTACATGCCCTGAGGATACTGTATCTGAGGAAATATCTTGGAAAAAAGATGGTGAAAAAAGGCCCCATCATTATAACAACCCACTGTTACTGGAGGATTTTTCAGAAATAGAGGACAGCGGTTATTATACCTGCTCAGAGAGCGAGAATCATAAGCTCTACCTGAAAGCAAGAGGTAATATAGATCTTCAGAGCAAGCACGATTAGACTCTCTAGGGAGGACCATTTCAAAAGGGCATTCTCAATATTTCCCCTAAGCCAACTCACAGTCTCCTGGCATCTTTGTGCTTCTACGACACTCAATCCGGGACTGTCTGGGGCCACACAGCATCGTGTTTTCTGAAATATAGATTAAACACCAATATGGGGCTGTCTGGGTAACCTCAGTCAGCTCTAGATCTAAAACTACAATGTCCCAAGAGACAAGATTGGGTCCTTTGCATCATATCATGTCCAGAATTACGGGACACCAATATAAGTTTATCTGATGCTTTATCCAGAGAGGAATTCTCCAGGATTTACAAAAAGGACTCAAAGCCACTCCACTAAAATGTCATAAACTAAGGCATATTAATAAGCAAATAATGATAGCTAACAATCATTGAGTGCTTATTAAGTTTGAAGCACTATACCAAATACTTGCCAGGGCTTTTCACACAATTCTCTTAACCACCGTATGGGTTGAGTGCTATCTTACTCCCATTTTATAGACGAGGAGACAGAGGTTTTGTGAGTTGAACACACATTCCACAATTTTCACAGCTAGTGAGTAGCATATGGCTGGGACTTGAACCCAGGACTGTCTGACTGCAGAGCCTCTACCCATGAACACCACAGTTTGCTTGCTGTTGTAACAGTGCTGAAAGGGGGCAGGGGGTGTCTCACCATGGCAGGCATGTGAGTTTTAAAGGGAGAACGACCTTCATTTTTTCCTTCCTCATCTCCAGTGTCCTGTGTCTTCCTTTCCGGGTGATTTCTCTTCTTCTCTCCACACTCCCCACCCCACAGTGTGTGAGAACTGCGTGGAGGCGGATCTGAGGGTGGTGGCCGCAATCATCGTGGTGGACATTGGCGTCACTTTGGGCTTGCTGCTGCTGGTGTATCACTGGAGCAAGAACAGAAAGGCCAAGGCCGTGCCTGTGACGAGAGGAGCGGGGGCTGGCAGCAGGCCCAGGGGTAAGACCATGGAGGAGATTCCCGCCGAGGGGGGATGTCCAGGATCCTTGCCAGGCCAGGATGGGCTGGCAAGTCCAGGGCTAGGTCAAGACAGCTTCTCTAGAACATTCACAGTGTGGCCAAGATCTTGACCGAGAGTGTCCCATTTCCGATCACTCCTGTCCTCTCCACGCTTGAAAAAGGCAGAAACGTTTACTACCAGGATGGGCTTCTTCAAGTGCCTGTCAGTGTTCTGGAGTAATCAGACTCCACCCCTCAATCTTTGGGGAGACTTTGGGACGTTAGTTCCTGACTTTTCCTTGCCCTCCCGACTCCAACCTGTGGGAAAGGAAACAGTGGAGGACCTTTAGCTGAGGTCACAAATGATAAGGACAGTGTGGGGTCATTAGAGATGGCATGAAAGAAAGCAAAGAGTAAGGGCAGCTGAAATAGAAAAAAGAAGTAGAGGGGAGTTCGCCCTCCTTGGTCTGGGTCTCGTTCTCACAAGATTGGCGTTTCCTCATGGAAATGAATCCTTTTCCCTTCCCTCCTCTGCAGGACAAAACAGGGAGAGGCCACCACCTGTACCCAACCCAGACTATGAGGTAACAAGGGATAAAGTGGGGGGGGAGGGGTCTTTCTAGGAGAGAAGGGGACAGGTGGGACTGTCCACCTGGCCCATCAGACACTTCAAATCCCCTCCCTCAGGGCTCCAGGACAACCCACCATGTGCCCGCTTCTGCATCCATCATGGTAGAACGGGGCCATCTCAAAGGCTGCAGGGCTTCCACAACCACGGGTGGTAGGGGTGAGGTGCTGCTCCTGTTTCTCTGGCTTATTCATTAGCTGGGCGACAGCCATGGGGAATACCATACACCCAGACTCTACCATGATAAACTCATGACTGATGTTCCACCGGCATGCACCTACCAGTTGTTGGAGTATGAAAATATTTCACTGGTGAATAGCCCCAAGCTTCCTCCATCCTCCATCCCCAGCACACACACTGCCAGACATCACAGCCCCTCCCCCACTGGACCACCTCTAGATTGGGCAACTGAAGAGTTACTGCCTGGCATAGCAGAGAACCACCAGGATTGTTCTGATTGCTCGGTGTATGTGCACTACCAACTGTTAAATATTTTGAATATCACACCTGGACAAACTCAACACAAATATTTATTGAGCACCAGTCAAGAGCGTGCTGTTCACTTTGGCACGAGTGACTTCATTTAATTCTGAGAAAAGCCCCGAGAGTTGGGTCTTTAGTTTCCCATTTTTGAGATGGGAAAACTGAGGCTCACAGGAGGTGACCAGATCAAATCTCTTACCAGTTGGGCCTGCCTCCTGACCCCTGGTCTAAGGTTCTTCAGAGGCCCTTCTTTCTCAGGAGTGACCTCCTCCCACCCTGCTGACCACCCCCTCTCTATTCCACCCCCAGCCCATCCGGAAAGGCCAGCGGGACCTGTATGCTGGCCTAAATCAGAGAGGCATCTGACAGCTCCTGAAGACACTGTCTCCCACTGACGCAGGTCTGGCTCCTCTCCAGGCCTGCTACTCCCTGCTCCCTGGGCAAATCTTGGACCCCACAGGAGAACTGTTCCTCGGCCTTGTGGGGAACTCACACCCTCAGCCTTGTCCCCAGCGGCCTCCTTCCTCCCTTCTCTGCTGGCCCCCATCCAAGGATATTGCTGCCTCATTATCCTTTGAAACATCATCACTACTCACCCCTCACACCTGGCCTGCCCTCTTATCAGCATATTTATTTCTGTTCTTCACACACCCCCATTCCTTCCTGCCCTGATGGCTGTTACTTCTCCCTTTGGCTCCCTCCTTCTCCTGCATAGAAGTTGCCCCATCCCTAACTAGTCCGTCTACATTCCCCTGTTTCTAACTCTCTCTTTGGCGACCCTCTGTGGGAACGGACTGGGTAAATGCTGGCAGAGGTCCTGCCCTGTTCACAGACCCTGACCCAGAGCTAGTCCTGTGCCCCTTCCCTCCCTGTCTCCACAGCAGGCCCCTAGATGGTCATTTGCAGCTCCATGAATGTGCTAGGCTCCTTTTCAGCTGAGAGAGGAAAGAAATAAAGTGTATTGGGCTGAAAGAGCTGCTGTCCCTCTTTTCTGGGAGGCCCGCAGAGGCTGCCTCGTTTCCTAAGACAACGCAGGTCCTCCCTTCCTCTGACTGTATTCCTAGCTATGACCCCAAATGCCAGTACTACCTGTTTTCACAGCTGAAACAGGCAATATCTGAAGCTCTCTTTGGAAAGGGCATCAGGGAATAAATCAAAAGAGAGAGAGAGTGAGCGAAAGGGAGGGAGGGAAGGAGGAAGGAAGGAAAAGAAAGAAAGGAGAGAGAGAGAAAGAGAAAGAAAGAAATGATCGTTTGCCTAATGTCTTTTGGAGAAAAACATCAAGGATGGCAGAGAGTGCCTGATGGGTTCCTGATGGAGCGGTCAGCTCAGAAAATGGGTGAGACAGAAACAGAGGCCTTAAAAGGTAGATGAAGGCAGCAGACGGAAGAGAGGAGGTGAAGGGGAGGCAGCGGACACACATTTCCTCGCTGCCTCGAAAAGGAAGCGCCTCCGCGGAGCTGGGGCTGGGGAGGGGAGGGGAGGGGAGGAGGTGCTGCCGGGCAGGCCCCTCTCCCTCCACTGTGAGAGGCAGCAGCCTGCAGCCCGAGGCGGGCTGTGGTTTAGCAGCCAGGATGTGGGCTGCACTCTGAGCGAGGGACATGGGTGCAGCGCAGCAGAGACTGGTGTTGTGGGAGGGTTTCTTTCCACTCTCCCAGGGCACACACTCAGCTTGCAGAGAAAAGACGCCAGAGCACTGAGGACCTCTCAGCCCAGCTCAAACCAGTGGGCTCTCCTTGCTCCCTCTCTGCACTCAGAAACCTCTCTGCTGACCCCAGGACTATTTAAGAGTGTGACCACGACTCACAAAAGCCCTCTGTGGTTAGCAGCCTCTACATCCTGGACACACTCAGCCTTGGTCTTGTGGCTACAGTTTCTATTTGTTGGCCCCTTCTCTCCCTGTAAGCACTCAGCACTCAGGCTCACAAGGAATCTCTGTGACGTTGACCATCACTAGCTGCTGATCAGCAGGCTGGCCCAGGGGTGGCAGTTCTGTCCCAGGTATATTTGATGCCGCCCAGGCAAGGGAGGTGTGGCTCAGCGTAGTGAAAGCAATAATAGCTAACACTTAGGAAGCATTTACTCTGCTCTAGAAACTGTGTTTAGCACTTTACAAGCGTTATCTCATTTCATCCTACGATGACCAACCGATAAGGTAGATGTCCTTATTTTACAGATGAGAATAGGGGGCTCAAAGTGGTGAAGTCATTCACTCAAGTTGCACAGTTAGTCAGGGACAGAGCTGGAATTAGCCGCCAAGGCTGTCCAACGCCAGTGCTCTGAACGGCTACCCAGTGCTGACTGTGATCATTAGAAATGCTCTCCATTTTCCTGACTTAAAAACTCTGTATTGGGCTTCCCTGGTGGCGCAGTGGTTGAGAGTCCGCCTGCCGATGCGGGGGACACGGGTTCGTGCCCCGGTCCGGGAGGGTCCCACGTGCCGCGG
>NC_041229.1:14112660-14166061 GCF_002837175.3 Physeter macrocephalus | reverse complement strand
TCCGGAGCCTGTGCTCCGCAACGGGAGAGGCCACAGCAGTGAGAGGCCCGCGTACCAAAAAAATAAATAAATAAAACCAAAAAAAAACCAAAACAAAACTCTGTATTGAATTGCTTAGGTATTCCTTCCACGAGTGCTTCTCTAATCACTCGTGTGACAGACCAGCACTGTGCTAAGTACTAAAAGGATACAAACAGTTCCTGTCTTCAAGGAGCTTACAATTATATGAGTGGCCAAGTATGCAAAAAGTTAAACAGCGACAGAACCAACGTGAGTAAGCATAGAAGTGCTATAGACGGTGTTGTCAGTGTTCCCAGGAGGAGCTGGGAGAGCTGAGGTGGTCGGCAAAAGCTCCATGGAGGAGGAGAGACTTGATCTGGGCCCTGAAGGGAAGGATGGAGAGAATTTGAAGACAAAGGAGAAGGCACTCCACTCACTGAAGATGAACTAGATAACCAAAATAGCCCTTTAGCTATTAAATAAACTGAATTCAGAGTTGAAAACCTTTCCACAAAGAAAACTCCAGACCAAGATGGCTTCCTTGGTGAAATCTATCAAACGTTTAAGGCAGAAATAATACCAATTCTATACAAACGCTTTCAGAAAATTGAAGAGAGAATACTTCCAACTCATTCTATGAAGACCAAACTTATCACGCGCAATGCTTAATATTATGTGTCAGATTGGCTGAGCCACAGTACCCAGATATTTGGTCAAACACATCTCATTGTGAAGGTACTCTTGTGAAGGTACTCTTCAGCTGAGATTAACATTTATATCAGTCGACTTTGAGCAAAGCAGATTACCTTCTGTAATGTGGGAGAGCCTCATCCAATCAGTGAAGGCCTTAAGAAAAAGCAGACTGAGGTCCTCTGAGGAAGAGGGCGCTCTCTGTCTCTAGACCTTCCTTTGGGCTCAACGTGCAACATCAACTGCAACTCTGTTGCTCTGAAGAACCCTGACTAACATACCCTGATATCAAAACCAGACAAAGACATTACGAGAAAAGAAAGCTGCAGACCAATATCCCATATGAATAGTTGCAAAAATGCCTCACGGGCTCCCCTGGTGGCGCAGTGGTTAAGGATCTGCCTGCCAATGCAGGGGACACGGGTTCGAGCCCTGGTCCGGGAAGATCCCACATGCCACAGAGCAACTAAGCCCGTGCGCCACAACTACTGAGCCCTCATGCCTAGAACCCGTGCTCCTCAACAAGAGAAGCCACCGCAATGAGAAGCCCGCGCACCGGAACGAAGAGTGGCCCCCGCTCGCTGCAACTAGAGAAAGCCCACGCGCAGCAACGAAGACCCAACACAGCCAAAAAAAAAAAAATAAGCTTCACAAAATTTTAGCACATTTTTAAAAAAATGCATAATGACCAAGTACAGTTTATTTCAGGAATGCAGGATTGGTTTAACAGATCATGCCATCAATGTAATTTACCATATTAACAGACAAAAAAAGTAAAACCATATAATCATCTCAATGGATACAGAAGAAGCACTTGACAATCCTCAACAACTATTTTCGTTTAAAATTCTCAGCAAACTGGAAAGAGAAGGGAATGACCTCAACCTGTTAGAGGGCATCTAAGAAAAACGTACAGCCTACATCATATTTAATGATGAAAGACAATGCTTTCCCCCTAAGATCACAAATAAGGCGGGACTTCCCTGGCGGTCCAGTGGTTAAGACTCCACGCTCCCGATGCAGGGGGCCTGGGTTCAATCCCTGGTCAGGGAACTAGATCCCACATGCCGCAGCTAAGAGCCCGCATGCCGCAACTAAAGATCCCACGTGCTGCAACTAAGAGCCGGCACAGCCAAATAAATAAATATTTAGAATGTACCCAGAACTTAAAAACAAACAAACAAAAAAACCACAAATAAGGCAAGGCTGTCCTCTCTCCACTTCCATTCAACATTGTACTGGAGGTTCTAGCGGTGCAATGAGCCAAGAAACAGAAGTAAAACAGATCCAGATTGGAAATTGAAAAGCTGGAAATAAAAAACTGTCTTTATTCACAAACAACATGATCAAATATATGGAGTATCCAATGGGATCTACAAAAAAAAAAAAGCTACCAGAATTAATAAATGGGTTTAGGAAGTTTTCAGGATAGAAGATCAATATACAAAAAGTAATTGTATTCCTATACAATTTCAAGGAACTACTGGAAATCAAAAATTTTTAAATAACAAACAAAGTCATCAAAAATATAGTAAAACACTTAGGGATAAATCTGACAAAAGACGTGTTCATGGACTGGAAGACTCAATATCATTAGGATGTCAGTTCTCTCCAAACTGATCTATAAATTCAATGCAATCCTGATCATAATCTCAGCAGGCATTTTGTAGTAACTGAGAAGGCAATTCATCTGGGACTGCAAAGAACCTAGAATAGCCAGACTACTTTCTTTAAAAGTTGTATCCCAGCCATTCCACTCCTGAGTATTTATCCAATAGAGATAAGAGTGTATGTCCTTGTATATGAGTGTATGATTTATATAATGATTTATGTATGAATGTTCATAGCAACTTAATTTGTAATAGCCAAAACCAGGAAACAGTCAAAAGACAATCAAGGGGTGAATGGATAAACAACTTGTGGTATATCCGTACAATGGAGTACTACTGAACATTAGAAAGGAATGAACTATTCATAGATGCAACAAGATGGATGAATCTCCAAATAATTATGCTGAGTGTAAAAGGAGCCAGACCAGAAAAGGGTACATATTATATTGTTTCACTTATTTAAAACTCTAGAAAAAACACAAACTAATCTATAATGACAGAAAGCTGATCAGTGGTTGCCTAGAGGATGAGAGGATAAGGAAGAGATTGCATGCAAAGGGGCACAAGGAAACTGTCCAGGGTATTGGGTAAGTTCATACTTATCAATCTTGGTGATGTTTCACAAACGTATACATATGCCAAAACTTATCAAATTTTACACGTTAAATATATGCAGTTTATTCCTGTCAGTTTACTTCAGTAAAGCTGTGTTTTAAAAGCACACAAAAAAAGAGAGCTGAAGGGACCCAAGTTTCCAGAAGGGCTCAGGTGAAGGTCAGTGTTTCTCATCCTTGGCTTCACATTAGAATCAGCTTAGGCAGTTTGAAAAGTGCTGATATTCCAACCCAGTATAATCAGCATCTCTGGGGGTGTCACCCAGGCATCAGTACTTTGAAAGCTCCCCAGGAGATTCCAATGTGCAGTGAATTTTGAGAACTGCTGAGCTGTAGAGGGGGACATAAGGGTATATGAGGAGCACAGGGTCAAAGGAAGTGTGCAGGGCATGGGAAGGACACAAGTATTGGTGCAATGCAAGCCGTGGAAGGGTTGCCCAAGGTGGAGGGATCCAGTGTGAAAATGGGATCTAGGGCTAGGAGGACAGCAGCAGTAGGGTATAAAGGGTAGGAATGAATCATAACCATGAATGAAGCATGTGTAAACTGGAGGTTCATTCTGTCTCCAACAAAGTTAGGGTCTGTGTGTATCTTGAGGAGATAGTGGGCAGAATCATCCAGATCTCTGGCTGTGTGGTTGTTAATAATTTTCTCCTTTGGGAACCCTGGTCTAAGAATCTCCCACTCTTGGGGACTTCCCTGGTGGTCCAGCGGTTAAAACTTTGCCTTCCAATGCAGGGGGTGTGGGTTCGATCCCTGGTCAGGGAGCTAAGACCCCACATGCCTTGCAGCCAAAAAACCAAAACGTGAAACTGAAGCAATATTATAACAAATTCAATAAAGACTTTAAAAATGGTCCACATCAAAAAAATCTTAAAAAAAAAAAAACCCTCCCATCTCTCATTAAACTGTTCTGAAGTTTATGGAATTACTCTTACGCAGAGGAAAAAAAAGAGGGGTTCCCACACATGGTAGACAGGAATGGGTGTAAAGGACACAAAAGAGTAAGTGGCTTCAATTCTTCCTCTAAACCAGAGATTCTCTGAATTGAGGCTGCTTCAGAATCACCTGGGGACCCAAGAGTGTCCCCAAGTGTGTATTTTTAAAATAAATCCGGAAGTTTCAGAACCACCACTAACCCAATGGCTAAAGACGCCATCTACTGAAAATATCCTAATTCCCCACCCCGTCTCAGACTCCAGCTTTCCAAGTGGGTGGAGAAGGATAGTATGTTTTAATTGATGAAGTGTTTCTGATGCCAGTTTACTGTGCAGAAGGCAGGGGTGGGGCAGGGACAGGTTCTGAGGAAAGAAAAGAGAATGGTACCTTCTATACAGGGGAAAAGTGTACTGAAGGGGCCTTGGCTGAGACCTCCTTGTAGGTAGTGGCTACCACTCCACAGGGGTCATAAAGCCAAGGCCAGCCCCTTAGCAGAAATGGGACTTTGTCATACACACTCTCGGAGCCTTGATAAGAAGTGATCCTCAGGGCCTTTGATGTCTCTGCCACCTCCGCTCATGATGTCATGGAAACTTCTAAGTGGCTGTGTCCCTAAACACAGCAGCCCGCCTTCCACTGTGGTGAGGAAGTCAAAGCCGTAGAAGGGTTGTAATAGGGGACTGGAGCCAAGAGAGTTTGGTGGGGCCGATCCTGCACCCAGGGAGCCCACCAGGACAGAAACACCAGTGGGTCAAGATATGGTGGGAGACTGCCCATCACACGGTCCATGTGGGGCAGAGGAGGGAAGTGATGAAGGAAGGACACAGATGCGCAGGGAAGGCAAGGGCCCAGTCAAGTCAGGGCCACTCCCATGCCTTGTCCAGGAGCCTTCAAAAGTCCAGGCGCCTGCTGAGTGAAAGAGGACAGCTTTCTTGGCTGAGCAAGGAGAGAAGGTCCAGTCGATAACCAATGAGCCTAGAAGCCACCAGCCTCAGGTTCACTTGTTCCGAGCCCAGTTCTCACCAAGACGGCTGTACTGAGCCTCATTCCGATCTCGAAGGGGCTAAGAGATGAGAAGGAGAAACAGTGAGGCAGTGTCAGAACTCTCCCAGGGAGAACCCCAGCAGACCCCAGAGATGAGAGCTCATTCCTGGCCTTTCCAGACCCCCCAGTGACGAATTCCCCACTAGGACCTTCACACACATACACATTAAACCTAGTGTCAGGCTCTCCATCCCCACTCACTCCTCCCCCCATTCTCATCCTTTTCCCCCTCAGGGCTCACCTGATAGAGCTGGTCATTCCCCAGCAAAGCTTGAGTGTCAGCAGCTAGAAGAACCAGGGAAAGAGAGTCAACAAGGGCCTAGGAGATGGGACAGTGAGATCCCATGAATGCTGCAGGGGGACTGCAGCTGGTCACACCCTTGGAAGTCTTCATGAGCTATATGGGCACCTAAGTTCTGTCAGCAGCCAGTTGTAGGAGTCCTTAGGAGATTGCAATAGTGACTCCCAGATGAGACACAACCCACCTCCAGCCCCATTCCTTAGCAGGTACACACTCATACCCACATTCACAGCCACAACACACACATGTTCCGTCCCTTCCACTTACCCCTGGAGAGCCTTCCAGTCTCGTGTCCAGCAAAGCAGTAGACTCCCAAAGCAAGGAGCACAGTGGCAATGATGTCAGTGATAACAACGCCTGCCAGGGTGGCTGAGTCCAGCTCCACACAGTTCTGGCACACTGTGGGGGAAGGGAGGCCAAAGGAGAGGTGGAGGGTCTTCAAGATCAGGGAACCACCTCTGCCTCTTAGGGCAGCCCCAGGATCTCTCATGCCAAGACCCAAACTTGGAAAAAGTCCTGCTGAGAGCCTTGATACATCTACCTCTACCCTTCAACCCAAGAAATCCCTGAGGAGAGCCAAGAAGTTGTTTCAGCTTTGTAGGAACTTAAACAAGGCAGTAGGCCAACCACTCTCCCAACCAAGCCCCTACTGCTTGGGTCACAAGGTCCCTATTGTTCTTTTGCCATTAAGCTATTTCCCACTCAGGGCTCCAAAATCTGGCTCATACCATTACAAGAGCAACCCAGTTTGTTGAGAGCACAGACTGGCACACCAGAGCTCCCTACACCTAGAAAGTTCTCATATCCAGAGGCCCCATCCATTCCAACCCAAAGGGTCTTGGAAGCACATACTTCGATAGTATACTTGCAGAGTAGGTGTTTTGCTGGTTTGTCCATCTGTCGCACTGCACACATACACTCCTCGTGGGTCCAGGTTGCGTTTTCCCAAGTCCATAGTTTTATTCCCTAAGGCAAGTTGTCCTACCATTCCTTCTAGCCACATGATACTGGTGTTGCATCTCAAAAATACTCTGTCCTCAAGTTCCTCCACAGAGACACTGAAAGGGCTCACTAAGGGAAAAAATACCACGATTGGAACCAGCTCTTTGGTCTGCACCAGACTCCTTGTCCTGCTGAGGCTCATACTTAAGAAGGACCACTTTCCAAGTCTAGAATAGTTCACGGTTTCTAGTGAGAGAGACAGAAGTCACAAGAAAAGTGCTTCAATAGGCTTCCCGCAAACTGAAGGGACCAAGAAGGACATGAGGATACAATCCAAACAGAGGACAGGCCCTGATGGACATGGAGCAAAAGAGGAAAACATGGAGCTGGGTCGATCCAAGAACCTTCATGGAAATGTGTTCAGACCACTGATTAGGAGTAGGAGGGGAGCCCAGACTGCTAAAACACCCAAGAGATATGGAAAGGCACAGAAGAATGGTCCTCGATTGGAGATGTCCACATTTTTTTCTCCAAGAAACCTAATTCTCCTTCCCAGCCACCTGCAACACTCCCACATCGACTTCTCATCTTCTGCCCCCTCGCCCCACCCTTGCCCCAACCACTACCTAGGAAATGGTACTACTAAAGCCTTTCCTATGGCCAATGATGGCTGGGGGTAGGAGAGAAGCTAATATGAATTACCATCCCAGTGGTCCAAAAGGGGACCAAGGGCAAATCCCATGTAAAGCTTTTTAGTTGTTCCACCCTTGCTTAGGAGGAGAGGGACAGGAAAAAAATTTTTATTGACTCTGTTCTTGGGGCTCCACACAGGTCAAGTCTTGTGGGGAGTTGAAGGGTTGGAGGTATGAACAGCACCTTTCTAGATCCACTGAACTGCTGTGACAGAGCGTCTCCACAGCCCACTGAGGCACTGGAATCTATATCTCGAATCCCAGGAAAAAGTGGAATCTACATTCTTCCTGAGATTCACAGTCAGTTACCAATTTGGATAGAAGAGCATCCTCTAGAAAACCCCCCAAAGAGCCATTTCTCGTCTCTGTAGCAGGTCAGGAGAAAATGCATGCATCCTCAGGGAGATACATGTACATCAGATGCTCCACATCGCATAGTCATGTATTCCTTGGGGATCCGTTGCCAATGGAAATCCTGGATGTCCCAAAGAAGCTGACTACTAGGGTAACCATTCATCCCAGTTTGCCTGGGATTGAGAGAATACCTGGGACATAAGAGTATCAGTTTTAAAACCAGGCTAAACGTGGATGAGTGGGTCATTCTACTACACCAAATCTGCCCTCCCTCCTGCTCAGCCTCAATTTAACTTTTCTCTTAAAGCATTCCCCTGAGTGCTGGGCCATGGCCCCAGGTGGTGACATCATGATGGCCAAATGACCAAGAGTCCTGGATCCCAAAGGCTCTCTGCCCTAGAAGGAACAGTACTCCCATTACCAGCCGTAGGCTAAGGCACACACATACTGCAACACTTCCTACAGATCTCTGGCCTAAGGTCTTCAGAGAGACATTCAAGGCCAAGATGCACCCCTAGCTGGAGTCAGTCAAAGCCAAGAGCCTGTGCTTCCCAGACCCTGTGCTACATCCCAACATGGCCCTCCTTGACAGCGCTGCCTGGTGAATTGAAGCTAGCACTGAGAAGGACTTTCGAGTGGACCACATTCCAGGTGGTAATGTCCCTCTTAGGTCCCTTCTCCAAGATGCCCCCATCCACCCAGAGAAGCCTTACCTTGGGAGAGAAGGGCAGCCAGTATCAGGCCAGACAGAAAGCTTCTGTGTTCCATCTTCCAGCAGAATTCATCCAGAAGACAGACCCAAGTCACAGAACTATCAGCCAAGGTGAAAGCCGCCCTCCCCCAACTGACTCATGTGTACCGGAAAAAGGAAAGGGTGGTGGAGGCACTAGAAGACGTCTATTTCTCTGCTCTCTGCTGTGGGTGTTGGGAGGCTGTCAGGGTAGAGGTAGGCTGGGGGTGGGGTAGGAAGGAAGCAGGTGCAGATCGCTCTTTCTCAGAGCATGGAGGGTGGGGGAGGGGTAGAAGGGGGAAGCAGAGGATATGGAAAAGGTTGCCTGGACATCTAGGAAGTAAAAGGAGATTCAGGGTGTCCTTTCTTGAGTCACTGATGAAAAAGAAGAAATTCTGAATTCCCGTCAGCAACATCACTGCATTTACTCACCACCTAAAAACTGCCACCTCTCAAAACCCTTGAGACAGGCTGTGAACCCCATCCCATAAGCCATATCAGCTAGGTTCCTCCCTTTCCTGGTCTTTCTTGGGACCCTACCCGAGGTCCTCCTTGGGCCGCCTGGGACACCAGACTAAGTAGCTTCTTACGAGTGGGAGTTTGAGCTTTGGGAGCCCCCTAAGAAGAGATTTACATCCTGGCTCCAATACTGCCTACCTGCTGGGTCTGAGCCAGTCACAGAATTCTTCAGAGCCTAATTCCCTCAGTACCATGAGAGGAATTTGAATGGACTGTTTCCATGGTACCTGACACTTCATATGTTCTCAATAAGAGAGAGAGTTATTAATAACAATATGATTAACTCGCAGCACAATTGAGCCTCCCCAGGAGACAAATGGACTTTTTTCCTCTGGGCTATGGAAATCCCAAACTGTCTACACTGTCGCAGTTAGACTGTAATTTATCTGAGGGTAGAGAGCGTACATGTCTTGCTCACTTCTGTATCACCAGCACCTGGCCTGTGCGTGGCACATGATGAGAGCCCCGTACATTTTTGTCAATTCACTGGCTGACCGGCTGAGGGGCCTGAGATCCTAGGAATGCAGCTGACACTAATCCTTGGAAATGTATGGTCTGTCTTGGTGGAATTGTCCTACCTGTTCCTTTCCAGGCAGGCACCACTTTGATGATCTCATCTCAAGAGAGCAGTGAAAAAATTCCCTGGACTAAGGTGGCTTTCTGTTCAGAGTTCCAGCCCCAAGCACCTAAGAGTTCCCACCTAAATTCACTAGTTCTAACAACAACAGCTAGCAACAGGCAACAGCTGGCTGAGATCCAAGTAACAAGTGGTGGCAGAAACGTTTATCTTCCCCTCAAAAAGAAAGGGGCCCAGGCCACCTCCTGCCCAGCACCAAAGGTGGCTTTCTGTACAAGCTGAGTCTCTGAGATGGGAATCCAGCACTCCCTCACGTTCCCTCCCCTCCACCACCCACACTCCTCTCCTTAACTGAGAAGCCAGAGATATCTGCACCTGCAGCCCTCCTGAGCCCCGCCCCCACCCACTGCCCACACTTGAAGCAGCGGGTGGAGGCTCCGGGTTCTTGCCTTCTCACAGGGGCCCCAGCCTTAAGGATGCTGGGCGGAGCCAGGCTATACGCTAGCACAGGCTGGCTGGCTGGCTGCTAGGGGCTGCTCAGTGCTTCTGCGGGAGAAGAACAGAGGCTGCTATGGAGCAGAGGAAGCGTCTGGCTGGCCTCCTCCTGGCTATCACTCTTCTTCAAGGTAAGGGCCCACTAGGGGGTCTGGCAGTCTGGAGAAGGGCTCAAGAGAAGAAGCCATAACTGGGAGGCAAGTATATTGGGATCCACTAACCTCGAGCAGTCACCCTAAAGTTCAGAGAAGGAAGGGCAAAAATGAAGCTTCTCACTGCTCTCTGCTAAAGAGAAGCCGTGTTCCATGGGAGAGATGGAGTCCTTGTCTCTTAAGAAATCAAAACAGATGACTTTACTGGCTTGAGAGAGAATCCGGATGCCACCATCTTAGGTCTGAATGTAGCCCAAAGGGCACAGGCCAGGAATCTGAAGAGAAAAGGTATGTGTTCCTTAACTCAGAGCTGGGGTTAGGAGGAGACCTATGAAGCATTCACTCACTCTGTTGGTCAGCTGGTCAACAAATATGTGTGAGATCCTATTACGTGTTAGGCTAGAAGGGTATAAAGGTGAATAAAAACCTTCTCCAATTAGCTCATAGTCTAATTGAAGAGATAAGTTTCAACGTTGCCAGATTGAGTGTAAGGTACAATATAGGTTGCCTGAACGAATATTAAGTTGGAAATACAATAGGAAGTGGATGAACTGGGTCGATGCCTGGAATCTGGACTAGAGATGATTCTCTCCACATTGAAAGTTGTTGAAATCATGCAAGAACCATGAGAGATGTGAGGAAGAG
The DNA here is from genome assembly GCF_002837175.3 of Physeter macrocephalus. NCBI lineage: Eukaryota > Metazoa > Chordata > Mammalia > Artiodactyla > Physeteridae > Physeter > Physeter macrocephalus. The sequence continues at coordinate 14,155,757 of NC_041229.1, read as the reverse complement.
GAGGCTGAGGATAGAACTGTGAGGATACCACCTTTAAGGAATAGTTAGAGAACAAACATGTCGGTAAAGAGATAAGGGAATGATCCAAGAGATGAAATAATCAGATGAGTGCTATTCCCTAGAAACCAAGGGAGTAGAGAGCTTCCAGAAGGAGAAAATCACCATGAGTATGAAATGCTAAAGAGACGTCCACTGATATAAGAATATATTTTAAAGTTTAAGTCTGTACATATACTACCAAATGGAAAATAGATAGCTAGTGGGAAGCAGCCGCATAGCACAGGGAGATCAGCTCGGTGCTTTGTGACCACCTAGAGGGGTGGGATAGGGAGGGTGGGAGGGAGACACAAGAGGGAGGAGATATGGGGAGTTTTGAATCAGAGTTAGAATGAGGGGACTCTTTGTTCCTCCCGTGGTGATCAGGTGGATGGGGAGAAGAGCTAGTTAGAAATCTGCCTAACTCTTTGTCTTGCTTTTCTTTATCTTCATTTACTCATTTATTCACTCATACATTCATTCGAAATATATAAAGCTCCTACCATGTTCCAGGCACTGTGCTGGGTGAACTATTCATAAACAGTTTACCCCTGTATGAAGTTCGAAGACTGTTGACTCCTTCCAACTGTTTCCATCACACTTTGATCTATGCCCCCATCTCTCCCCATAACAAACTCTTCCTCTAGCCAAACTACCTCTTTTGTCATTTTCCAGGTCTGTATCTTTGTTCAGCTATTCTTTCTACCTGGAAACTCTTTCTCTGTCTGGTGAATTCTCACTCATTCTTCAAGGCAGACCAAATGCCATCTTCTCTGTCAAGCTTTCCCTGTCCCCTCACCCTTGGTCAAAATCAATAGTTTCTACCCCTTTCCATATGCATCTATACAAATACTAAATGATAATTTATAAGTACTGTTACATTTATTACATTTGTGTTTTTTTTCCACTTCATTGTAAACTCTTCAGAAGCGGCAACTAGTTATTTGTATCACCACCCTTTTCTTCCACACTCATTACTCATGTCAGACACATAATTGTGGTAAGTGTTTGAATTAAATCCAATTGAACTGAACTCCAGTGTTGGTTCTCTATAGTATGTCTACCATGCAACTCTACTACTCTGAGTTTTGAGACAGATTTGAGGGCTATTTAATAGCTAACTCCTTTGGGACATTCAGGGTTTCCACAAAAAATGGATCACCAAGGCTGAAGATTTTAGAAGTAACTCAGCTCTAAAAGACTTTAGCTAGTGCACACCCAGTCTTTGCCAGGCCTTTAGCTGCTAAAGGAGCAGAGCATTCCACACCGTACAGGCAATACCCTTATGGATACTGCAATACAGTTCTGCAATGCTAACCGTCCAGGGTTAGTGTCAGACCTCAAAGGTTAAGGGCTCAGTCCCCAAAAAGACTGCCCTCACTTTAAAAGCTAGGCACAAGTTCAGGGATCCCCAGGCTACCCACACTTCTAACGAACTGCCTACAAATCTGGAGGGTTCCCAAGAACCGCCTCAGAATTTGCTAGAACAACTCACAGAACTCCGGAAAGCCCTATACTTACTACTACAGTTTTATTATAAAAAATAAAATCAGGGCTTCCCTGGTGGCGCAGTGGTTGAGAGTCCGCCTGCCGATGCGGGGAACGCGGGTTCGTGCCCCGGTCCAGGAAGATCCCACATGCCGCGGAGCGGCTGGGCCCGTGAGCCATGGCCGCTGAGCCTGCGCATCCGGAGCCTGTGCTCTGCAACGGGAGAGGCTGCGATAGTGAGAGGCCCACGTACCGCAAAAAAATAATAATAATAATAAAATAAAATAAAATCAGAGCTAGCCAAATGAAGAGACACATAGGGTGAGGTCTGGGAGAGTCCTGAACACAGAGCTTCCATGCCCTCTCCTTCAGGAATTAAAATACATCACCCTCCTGGCACATTGATATATTCACCAACTAGGAAGTACGACTGAGTTTTTATTGGGGTTTCATTACATAGGCATGATTGATTGAATCATTGGTCATGTGACTGAACTCAATCTCCAGTCCTCCTCCCCCTCCTAGGGCTCAAAGCCCCAATTCTCCAATCACATGTTTGGTCTTGACCAGTCCCATCCTGAGTCATCTCATTAGCATAAACTCATGTGTGAGCCAAGGGCACACGAAGAATCACAAAGGCAATCCTGTCATTCATGAAATTCCACGGGTTGAGAAACTCCCTCCCAGCAACCCAGGAGAAAGACCAGACAAACTCTTTGCTATACAACACCCTAAATTCGGTTTGGTGATTTAGGCTACAATCCAAGGAACTAGGTATAGATACTGTCACTCACATGAATTAGGCTCTTGCTCTCCATGTTGGCCTCAAATGACCGTGGAAATGATACATCAGGGGATCTGAATGACTCCATGCCCAGCTGATCCTCTGTCTCTCTTCTATCTCTACAGGTACTATGGCGCAGTTGTATGAAGGTAGGGGAAATGGCTTCTTTCTATCATCAACCTCTGAGGAAATTCATGGAAGTATGGCTTCCCACAACAGTAGTCCTATAGGAGCAAGTGAAGAGCTAAGAAGGGATGAGATGATGAAGGATAGACAGCAAACCTCTCCAGTGTCAACCAAATCAGTGGCCAGTCCTGACCTCCCTGGCAGCTTTCCTGTAGCTAAACAATTAATTTTCTGGTTTTTGGAGGAGAAAGAGGACCCTAGCAGCTAGGCACTACTCAGAGCACAACCTATGAATCAACAGCATTGGCATCACCTGGGAGCATGTTAGAAATGCAGAATCTCAGTCCCTCCCCAGAACTATTGAATAAAACCTGAAATTCTAACTAGACCCCATGTGATTCATGTGCACATTAAAGATAAAGAAGCAGTACTGTCATGGTCTTCTCCTGATGCCCTGGGACAGGGAGAATTTCAGAGGCAAGATCTTAACAGACATTTCCTTTTTCAGTAAAAGTGGATGACAATCGAGAAGATGGTTCAGTACTTCTGACTTGTAACATGAATGAAAAAGTTATCAGATGGTTTAAAGATGAGGTGGAAATAAGTCCCGTAAACACAAGTAAAATGACTTGGAATCTTGGAAGTAGTACCAAGGACCCTCGAGGGATATATTGGTGTCAAGGATCAAAGAACCATTCAAAACCACTCCAAGTATATTATAGAAGTACGTATCCCCTTTGGTTTGCTTGTGTGAAATTAAGCAGTACTTGCTGTTCTGGTGAGCTTCTTGTCTTGGGTGAGTGTGGAAATAGATGCTAAACAGTGAAGTAAGAGCCAGTTTTCTTAATCTCAACATACTTCTTTTTTTTTTTTAATTTATTTACTTGGCTGCGCCAGGTCTTAGTTGCGGCACGCGGGATTTTCATTGAGGCATGGGGGATCTTTAGTTGCCGCAGGCAGGATCTTTTCAGTTGCAGCATGCAGGATCTAATTCCCTGACCAGGGATCAAACTCTGGCCCCCTGCACTGGGGGCGCGGAGACTTAACCACTGGACGACCAGGGAAGTCCCTCAACTTACTTCTTTTTGAATTTAACAAAGCAGTTCCCCCAAATTCTTGAAAAAGCATAGCCTGTGTTGTAAAGCCTGACTCACTTTTGGATAGGCCCCACAGATTGGACCAGTCAGCAGTTTATATAAAGTGAGTTAGGGCAGGTAAGGGAGACAGGGGAGACTACAAGGTAAGCAACAGAAATGTAGAAGGCAGTTGAGCAGGGAGAATGGGATCTGGTCTTCCTTATATTTCAATAGTTGCTGGTAGTAAGACTACATGGGCTTCCCCAGGCCTCCTGGGGGAGAGAGGAACATCAAAAAGCATTGAGTTCAAAAAAAAAAAAGCATTGAGTTCTCAGCCCAAGGATCTTCCCAGGCAATTCCCTTGCCATACCACCCACAGAGAGAGCCGTCTGCTGCCCTAGATAGAGGTATTATCTCAGGAGAACAAAATCCAGAGCAACTTTCACACCTCGAAGGAAGCTAATCCTTCCCTTTCCCCACAGTGTGTCAGAACTGCATTGAGCTGAATTCAGCCACTGTGTCTGGCTTTATCTTCACTGAAATCATCAGCATTTTCCTCCTTGCTGTTGGGGTCTACTACATTGCTGGACAGGAAGGAGTTCGCCAGTCAAGAGGTAAAAGAATGCTCTTAGATGAGAGGTGAGACCACCCGGGACCTTTAGCCTCCTTCCTACCAAAATAGAACCAATAGAAAAGACTGGGTTGGCACGTGTCACTGATGAGCACGGCTGGGTGGGGCTCTGGTTCTGTAGGCAGGAGAAAAGGACACTTGGTGTTTTCACAGCATATTTGCCTATCTCAAGATCCAACTCTCTCTGATTTGTCCTCTGTGCTTTTTAAAAAACTCTTTCTTGAAGTAAAACCTACATACAGAAAAGTGCGTGAATCACATACACACAGCTCAAAAAACTTTTCTCTCAAAGCAAACACACATATGAATCCAGCACCCAGTTTAAGAAAGAGAATTAACACTTGTGGTCACTTCCAGCCTCCACTTAGTCCCAAAAGCGACCACTATCCTGACTTCTAACAACATTGATTCATTTTGCCTGTTTTTGTTTCTTACGTAAATAGACTCATACAGTAAGTACTCTTGTGTGTGGCTTCTTTTACTCAACAATATGCTTGTGACATCTATCCATAGTGTTATATGTAGATGTATTTCACTAATTCTTATTGCTATTCAGTACCGCATTGGGTGAATATATCCCAGTTTATTATTCATTCTATCTTGTGTATGTGTACATTTTGTTTATTTTTTGTGCAGCTTCAGACAAGCAGACACTGTTGTCCAATGACCAGCTGTATCAGGTAAGGGAATGTGAAGTGAAAGAGACATTGCTAGTTAGTAATGGTAAAGTTTTGGAATGGGGGGGCAAGTTATTTGGAAGAAACTGCTTAGGACATACCAGACGATGGCATCGTTATCCCTTTGGGTAGAATGGATGAAATAAAGAGAAGGGTTGAGAGAGACTGAGGTCAGGGTCTAGTGAGAAAAAGTTGAAGAACACACAGAGAAACTAAATACAGAGCCTCCATTCTTGTCCTCTCCCACCCCCAGGACCATGAAGAAACCACTACAAAGCTTTGAACATAAAAAGCACTCAATAAGTATGCATCAACAGAAAACAAACTTATGGTTACCAGGGGGTAACGGCAGGGAGGGATAAATAGGGAGATTGGGATTGATATATACACACTACTATATATAAAATAGATAAGTAATAAGAACCTGCTGTATAGCACAGGGAATTCTACTCAATGCTCTGTAATGATTTATATGGGAAAAGAATCTTAAAAAAAGTTTTTTTTAAAAAGAGTGGATATATGTATATGTATAATAGATTAACTTTGCTGTATACCTGAAACTAACACAACATTGTAAATCAACTATACTCCAATAAAAAATTTTTAAAAGTATATATATATGAAGAAAGGTGAAAAAAATAAAGACATTTAGAGTGAAAGCTAAAAAAATTTTTTTAATTAGAAAATAAATATGCATCAAATTAATTCATAGAGGATGATGGAAAATGATTATGACTGTACTATCCTTTTTAGCCCCTTAAGGAACGGGAAGATGACCAATACAGCCACCTTCAAGGAAACCATTTGAGGAAAAATTGAGCCCAGGACTCAGAGTAGGTGTGTCTCTCTACACCAATTCTAAGAAAGTGCCTTTGCACTACCTGCCTTCCCAACTACTGCCAAGTTTATCACCTTTCCCCAAGCAGCTATAAGGATGGGGGGTGGGGTAGGGAGGATTGATTGATAATTCCTTGTGGGGAGGAGGATGACTCTCCTGTGCATTGTAGGATTTTTTTTTTTTTTTTTTTTTTGTGCGGTACGCGGGCCTCTCACTGTCGTGGCCTCTCCCGCTGCGGAGCACAGGCTCCGGACGCGCAGGCTCAGCGGCCATGGCTCACGGGCCCAGCCGCTCCGCGGCACGTGGGATCTTCCCGGACCGGGGCACGAACCCGCGCCCCCTGCATCGGCAGGCCGACTCCCAACCACTGCACCACCAGGGGAGCCCCCACTGTAGGATTTTTAGCAGCATTCCTCACCTCTGTCCACCAGATGCCAGTAGTACTCTCCAGCTGTGACAACAAAAATATCTCCAGATATTGCAAGTATCCCCACGGGAGGCAAAGTCGCCCTTAGTTAAGAATCACTGAACCTATATTAACCTTCCAATCACCCAAGCAATCAATCAGAAGTTCTAATTCAATCAACCAGAAATTTCAATCGGGAAAACAGGGCCCAAGCATTATTTGGTTTTCTGAACCAGTTGCAATTTTTCTTTTTTTAATCCAGGTGTTTTCCCTTCTATCCAGTTCTCAGAAACAGAGCAATACATTTTGGAGCAATCCTAGTAGACATTTTCAACCCTAAATCTAGACTCAAGATTCCCAAAGGTGACAAATGGAGAAGAAAGGCCATCAGAGCAAATTCGGGTTTTTCTCAAAAAAAAAAGTAAAGTAAAACTTGTATGATGTTTCAGGAGCGCCACCTATTGGAAGTAATTTTTCTGTAAAAGAAAAACGAAAAGGTCAAATAACCTCCTTTATTTGAATACCATTTTTTTAAGTTTTAATTTTTATTTACTTTATAAGTCATAATTCCCATGGTTCTAATATGCAGTGAAAGGTCTCCCTCCTCCTCCCTCTCCAGCCACCCAGTTGCCTTCTACAGAGGCAAACAATAATACTAGTTTCTTATATAGCTTTACAAGATATTTAAAGTATTATATATCGGAGGTATTCTAGGCATACACAAGCAAATTCTTTTTTTTTTTTAAGGATGATAAATGCATCGTGATTTTTTGTTTTGTTTGGTTTTGGCTGCGTTGGGTCTTCATTGCTGCGCGTGGGCTTTCTCTAGTTGCAGCAAGTGGGGGCTACTCTTCACTGCAATGCGCTGGCTTCTCATTGCGGTAGCTTCTCTTGCTGTGGAGCATGGGCTCTAGGTGCACGGGCTTCAGTAGTTGTGGCACATGGGCTCAGCAGTTATGGCACATGGGCTTAGTTGCTCCGCGGTATGTGGGATCTTCCTGGACCAGGGATGGAACCTATGTCCCCTGCATTGGCAGGCAGATTCTTAACCACTGCGCCACCAGGGAAGTTCCCAAGCAAATTCTTAAGTACACATTATTCTTCCTTCCCCTATTTTTCACACAAATGTTATCATACTATACGTCTTGCACTTCTCACCTAATAAAACCTGAAGATTACTTCATACCAATATATAAAGGAGCTCCTTTTTTTTTTAATGCAGCCACTTTGTACAGATCCCCTATAATTTATTTAACCAGTCCTCTATTGATGGACATTTAAGTTTGTTCTTTTGCTCTTACAATGACACAATGACTATATAAATGTCATTTTTAAAAATTGTATTGAGGTGTAATTTACATAAAATTCACTCATTTTAAGTGATTTCACCTGTTCTCGGTAATTTTTAGCAAATTTACCCGGTTGTACAACCATCACCATAATCCAGATTTAGAATATTTCCATGAGTCTCTTCAGATCTCTTGTGCTCTTTGCAGTCACTCCTTGTTCTCACCCTCAACGCTAAGCAACCACTAATCTCTTTTCTGTCTCTTTAGATTTGCCTTTTCTGGATAAATGGAGCCATACAATATACTGCTCTGGACATTCCCGTACAAGTCTTCGTGTGGACATATGTTTTCATTTGTCTGGGTTGATATCTAGGAGTGAAGAATTGCTGGGTTGTATGGTAAATTTATGTATAACATTTTAAGAAACTGCCAGTTTGCCAAACTGGCTGTTCCATTTTACATTCCCACCAGCGATGGATGAATGAGGTTCCTGTTTCTCCACATCCTCACAAATTTTTTTAATTTTTTTTTAATTTTTTTTGCGGAACGCGGGCCTCACACTGTCGTGGCCTCTCCCGTTGCGGAGCACAGGCTCCGGACGCGCAGGCTCAGCGGCCATGGCTCACGGGCCCAGCCGCTCCGCGGCATGTGGGATCTTCCCGGACCCGGGGCACGAACCCGCGTCCCCCGCATCGGCAGGCGGACTCTCAACCACTGCGCCACCAGGGAAGCCCCCTCACAAATATTTGTTACTATCTTTTTTAGTATAGCCATTCTAGTAGATGTAAAATAGTATCTTATTGTGGCTTTAATTTGCATTGCCTAATGACTAACGATGTTGAACATCTTTTCATGTGCTTATTAGCTATTCTTATCGTATCTTTAGTGAAGCGTGTGTTCAAAACTTTTTTTTTAATTGAGTTGTTTTTCTTCTTACTATTGAATTGTGAAAGTTCTTATATATTTTTGAATACAAGTCTTTTATCAGCTACATGATTTGCAAATATATCTACCAGTCTGTGACTTGTCTTTTCATTTTCTTAATGGTGTCTTTTGAAGTGCAAGAGTTTTTAATTTTGCTGAAGTCTGTTTTATCCTTTTTTTTTTTTTTATGGATTGTGCTTTTGGTGTCATGTCTAAGAAATGCTTGCCAAACCCAAGGTCACAAAGATTTCTCATATGTCTTGTTTTTACAGTTTTATTTCTAACAATAAATGTCATTTTGAACATTAAGACTATTTGTAACAAATACAAATAAATGGAATTGCAGGACCCTAATGTATTTGCACCTGTAATTTAATTAAATATTGCCAAATTGCACTTCATAGAGGTTGGACCAATACATAATCCTAACAAGAGTGCCTACTGTTCCATACACAATCTAACAGTGTACTATTAAATTTTTTGAACTTTACCAACCTGACAAGTTAAAAATGGCATCTCAGCTTAATTTTAATCTGCATTTTTCTAACCATTTGTTTTTCCTTCTCATGAAATACAGGCTCATATCCTTTGATTTTTTTTTTTTTTACTGTTACTCTTGGTGTTTAGAATATAACCCCTCCTCTTAGTGTTATTTATTTATTTATTGGCTGCATTGGGTCTTCGTTGCTGCACACGGGCTTCTCATTGCAGCGGCTTCTCTTGTTGCGGAGCACGGGCTCTAGGTGCGCGGGCTTCAGTAGTTGCAGCACGCAGGCTCAGTAGTTGCAGCATGCAGTCCCTAGAGCGTGCGGGCTTCAGCAGTTGTGGCGAGTGGACTCAGTAGTTGTGGTGCACGGGCTTCAGTAGTCGTGGTGTGAAGCCTCAGTAGTTGTGGCACGCAGGCTCAGTAGTTGTGGCACACAGACTTAGTTGCTCCGTGGCACGTGGGATCTTCCCAGACCAGGGATTGAACCCAGGTCCCCTGCATTGGCAGGTGGATTCTTAACCACTGCGCCACCAGGGAAGCCCCTGATCTTCTTATTGACTTGCAACAACCCTTTACATATTTGGGAAAATAGATCTTTTGTTTGTGGCATTAGTTGCAAATATTTTTCCAGTGTTGTTATTTAGATTTTGACGTTACTTATGGTTGGTTTTCTATACACATTTTACGAATATTTGACTGTAGTAGAATTCACTGTTCTTTTACGGCTTCTGGGTTGTTTCTTATTTAGAAAGGCCTTCTCCCATTCTTAGATTATTTTTACAAAACTTCTCCGATTAATTCCTCTAGCATTTTCCTGGTTTCACTTTATATATTTAAATCTTTGATCCATCTTGAATTAATTTTAGTGTAAAGTTCTAATATATTGACTAACGTTTAAATCCATAGATACCCACTTATTCTGGAAGTATTTATTGAATAATCCACCTTGTGCACATTAACTTTAAATGCTACATTACCACTCCACTCTCACCAGATTGTAAGCTCCAGGAAAACTTGTATTTTTTTTCCTCTACTGTAGCTTCAGGAGCTAGAACAATGCTGGAACATAATAGGCACTCTAAGATTGCTCATCATTTGGTGTGTGTGTTACAGTATACTATTCAGTGGCATTAAGTACATTCACAATGTTGTGCAACCATCCCCACTCTCATTTTCAGAATTTTTTATTATCCTGAAGAAACACTCTACCCATTAAACAATAACTCCCCATTCCTCCCTCACCCCAGCCCCTGGTAACCTCTATTTTACTGTCTGTCTCTATGAATTTGCCTACTCTGGGTACCACATATAAAGGGAATCATACCATATTTGTCCTTTTGTGTCTGGCTTATTTCACTTGGCATAATGTCTCAAGGTTCATAGCAAGTATCGAAATTTCCTTCCTTTTTAAGGCTTAATAATCATGTGTATGTATATGCCACATTTTGTTTGTCCATTTACCCGTCAATGGACATTCTGGGCTGTTTCCACCTTTCACCTATTACAAACGATACTGCTATGAACAGTGGTGTACAAGTATCTGTTTGATTCCCTGCTTTCAATTCTTTGGAGTATTTACCCAAAAGTGGAATTGCTGCATCATAGGATAATTCCGTTTAACTTTTTGAGGAACCACCAAACTGTTTTCCCAAAGTGCTCCACTATTTTACATTCCCATCAGCAATGCACAAGGGTTCCTATCTCTCCACATCCTCACCAAGACTTATCTTCTATTTTTTTTCATAATCACCTTCCTAATGGGTATGAGGTGGTATTTCATTGTGGTCTTAATTTGCACTTCCCTAATGATTAGTGACATTGAGCTTCTTTTCATGTGCTTATTGGCCATTTGCATATCTTCTATAGAGAAATGCTTATTCAAGCCCATTGTCCATTCTTTAATCAAGTTGTTTGGGTTTTTTGTTGTTGAGTTATAGGCTTTTTTATATAACTGGATATTAATTTTTTATCAGATATGTGATTTACAAATATTTTCTGTCAGTCTATGAATTGTCTTTTCACTTGCATGCTTGAAAAGTATGCTGCTTCCTTTGCCTTTGTGTACCTCAAAGTAACCTTTAGGATGTACTCGTCTTCACTTTACAAATAAGAAAACTGCACTCCAATCAAAGCATATCTTAACACATTTCCGGGTACCTAATAATAGTTCACAAGTTTCAGTTATTGTTAATGCTACTGTTATTGCTTCATACATAATAATTATCTATGAAGAGTTATAGAAGCTGTTTCAAAAAGGCCTAAGATCGGTGGGACAATTAGCGTAAGTCCACAGAGGCCTTAGCAGTGCCAGGGTTCACGAAGTCATATATGCTGCTGATACATGCGTTTCCGAGAGCCGCGCATTCCATTGAGCTCCACCACAATCCGCTCCCAACTCAACCTGACCCGCCCCCAATCCAACCCCAAATCCACTTCCGGCCACTTCCGCCCCGCCCAAGCCAATTAGCTCATGCGCAGTGGGGATGTTTGCGCGCCCGCTTCCAGCGCAGGGCGACACACCCAGCTTCCGGCGCCCAGATGAGATTCCGCAAGGCCCGGCGCCTTGTCATGACGTAAGCTCCGGTTGCAGTGCTGAGTCGGAAGTGGGAACCCTTCGGCCGCTGAGATTCTGTCGTGTCGTCGCTGCTGGCCCTCAGGCTCTGGTAAGAGAGGATATAGCTGGAGGGGAGGGGATCGTTGAGTCTCCAATGGGATTTTTTTTCTCCTAGTCGAACGCCAGTCCAAACCTCTGCACTCTTACCTCCTCCAAATGCCTTTTCCTGTGCTTTCCTAAACACTGTCTCTTTCATGAACTTCGACCCTGTCTGGTTTGGGAACCACTTACAGTGCTCCAGCTTCTGGCATCTCTGCCCCTCTTTGCCGTGTCCCTCCTGGGAAAGGCCGAATCCTGGCCTTGCGTTATCTTTGGTTTTCTTTCTCTAGAATGTGCACCGAGTGGGTGGGTCTCCCTCCGTGCCGCGAATCCCTTATGGAACCTGGAGGAACAGAATATAAAGAGTAGACAACATATGTATATGTATAACTGATTCACTTTGTTGTAAAGCAGAAAGTAACACCATTGTAAAACAGTTATACTCCAATAAAGATGTTAAAAAAAAAAGAGTAGACAAATAGTTAGGTGCCAAAGAAGAGAAAATTAAGCACGAGTCGCAGTAGTCAAACCAGTCGAATCCGTATGGCAAGGTGTTGATATTTCTAAAGGCAAGTGATCAGTTCACCACTCAAAACTCTCCTGGCACTCTGCTGCTTGTTCCCTCAGCAGTTGGGTTTAGAAGACATTTCTAAAATTGAGTAACCAGAGCTCAGGAGCTTATACTTGATGGGTCTTCTCTTTGGATTCAGTTTTTCACTCCCAGAACAAGGATATGTTTAGTCTCACTGCCTTGGTCTGTTTGGTCTCACATGGGAGCCGTCCTGAGATAAAATGGGACCCAGGAAGGAACGCTGTGTGCTTTGCGACTTGATGAGATCCTTCTAGCTTGCTGATGTGATGGAAGGATCTGTTGCCTCAACAAAGGCCTGAACGTGTAACAATGAAAACATTTTTTAATTCCTTTTTTGGTTTGATCTATGTGTTACTCACCAGGAAGGAGACCTTATGGAGTATAATTTAATAAAGCTTGATTTTTTAAATAGGTTTATTTATTTCATTTTTGGCTGCATTGGGTCCTCGTTGCTGCACGTGGGCTTCCTCTAGTTGTGGCGAGTGGTGGCTACTCTTCGCTGTAGTGCGCAGGCCTCTCACTGCAGTGGCCTCCCCTGTCGTGGAGCACGGGCTCTAGGTGCACGGGCTCAGTAGTTGTGGCTCGCGGGCTCTAGAGTACAAATTCAGTAGTTGTAGCGCACGGGCTTAGTTGCTCCACGACATGTGGGATCCTCCCAGACCAGGGCTCGAACCCGTGTCCCCTGCATTGACAGGCGGATTCTCAACCACTGCGCCACCAGGGAAACCCTAAAGCTTGATTTTGACAATCCTAGTTTTGTGAAGTATTCCAAGTATTTCTGTTTAAAAGCAATACCAAATCTGATGTTAAAACATTTATGTGCTCACCTCTTTAAAAGCTGACAGTACCCCTTAAGGGATTAGCAGTACTCTTTATAAACAAAAGATTGAACCAGGGGAGGGTGAGAGGATTTTGTAGGACTGGAGATAAGACAGCTTTTATAAATGTAGAGTCTTGCAGCATGTGTATAAGAGGGAAACGTGTTTTTAAAGGGGACATATTTGGGGAATTCCCTGGTGGTCCAGTGGTTAGGACTACAGTGCTTTCACTGCGGAGGGCTCAGGTTCAATCCCTGGTCAGGGAACTAAGATCCTGCAAGCCGTGCGGCCAAAAGTAAATAAATAAATAAAGAGGACGTCTTTTAAAAATCAGATCCAAAAACATCTAAGGGGATTGGTGGTTATATTGATTGGTTATTTGCCAAAGGCTGACAACAGGATAGTACTTTATCTTTGTATGGCAGTTGAAAGTAGGAGATTATAAATTCCTGATGACATTGAATACTAAACAAAATATCAAGATTCCATTTTATCAGACCTTTCTTTTGGAGTGGGTACTCTTTTTACATTTGTGTGATCATTGAACAAATCTAAACTGACATCTCCACAAAGGTTCCCATCTAGTGATCAGTCCTCCTTTTTCCTGTAAAATTTTCCTGGTTGCACAGTGTTAGCTATTTTTCTATGAAAATAGTTTTTGCACTATTACTTCAAATAGATTTGAAGTACATATGAGAAAGTTGAGCTTAGTGAGGTAGGCAAAGCCCTTTTTGTTTTTCAAAAAGACAGATAGCATAGATGACAACAGAGATTTATTTCCATTCTCTGTTCTACACGTTCTGAGATATCAAAGAGCCACGAGTGTCTGGCCCAATAGTTTGATCTTCCACTGCGACCCAGGACAAACAGTAAAACCCTTACCTTGAAGTAGGATTATGGGTGCTGCTATTGATTACAAGAAGGTCAGGAGTAATTACATGTAAGATTGAATCATTCAATACATATTTATTTGGGATTTTGTGATTATGGAATATGCCAGGTACAGAAGAAAAAAATAATCAGATATGAACCTGTGATCAAATTGCTTACCTTCTAGTAAGATAGAAGATCTACATTAGGAATACAGTGTAGAAAGTTATAAATCCTGTTAATATAGGTAAAATGTAGTGGGAAGATAGTTTATATACTGCAACAGTATATTATTGAAAGGAGGAAATAATGCCGTTTGTGATGATAAATCCTCTTTATCTCTCTTGATAGTCTTAAGAGCCTGTGTCCTATGTTCTGATTCTTAGTTTTCAACTCACTTCCTTTCTGCATAGATGGTGCAGGTGATGCATTTCCTTTGTACTAATCTGAACTCTTTTCTGTTGTATTGGCTTCCACAATGTAGGGAAATCTACTGGCTTTTTTTATAACTGAGAAGACTCTTTCCATCTCACATCTCTTTTCCTACATGTTGGCTTAGTTTTAGGCTAGGCCATCTCTAGATGGTAGAAAGATGGCAACTCCAGTTTCCTATCTTATTAGCCTAACAATCCAAGCAGGAAAAAAGAGTCCTCTTTTCTGTAGATTTAGCCAAAGGCCTGTAGCTGGTGTTCATTGATTCTGTTAGGCCTTGCTAGGGTCTTGTGCCCACTCCTGAATCAGTCACTTTGGCCAGAGAATACTGTGTTCTTTTTAGCCAGGCCAGATTCATATGCCCATTTCTAGAGCTAATGGGTAAGGTCATCCCCTTCTGTACACATGGACCGGGAATGGGTTGGATCCCCAAAGGAAAAATGTGGGTGTCATGTTGAAAAAAGAGGTTGATATTTTGCAGACAGAAAAATAACGAGAGCTCACTACACTTTTTGCATTCCTCTGGGTACCTCAGAATAGAGGTAGGGTGGTGGTCAGCTAACAGTGACACAATTCTTGGTGCCTCTGCATGAATTAGGGGTAATAATTAAGCTTATGCAATGTTTAAATGGGAGGAAAGACCTCTCAAGGATTGTTAATTCCAACACTAAATATGCTGTCTTTCTTTTCTGCATTATTAAGCTCAACTAAACTATATATAGTAAAAAGTAAAATACATAGAGCAACATCTAACAGTTCAGTTCCTTGAAGCAGTAAAGCCCAGCACCATGCTGAGACGAGACTAGACTGTCCTCCTGAGTCATTACAGCTCAGTAGCCATTAGCTCTTATGCAGAAAGCACGACAGAGGAACATGAAGCAACTGGTAGAGTTGCCTCAAAAGTGTCAAAAAAGTGTTAGTCTCTCTTCCTCCAAAAAATAAGGGTAACTTTTCCGACTTGCATTAGCTTTTGTTAATAGGATTCTGTAAGGAGTCTTAACTCAATTAATTAAAGGTAGACCGAACATTCTTTTTTTTCCTCCCACATTTGTGTCCCTGACCCCACTCCTTCTAAGGCCTCTGTCCTTGTAGCAGTTCAGCATCCTTGTAAGCAGAATATTCATACCCTTTGTCTCTTCTCACCCTTTTCAGGGTTGTATTTCTATGCTGTGGCCTTAAAATTTCAGAAAGGGGAGAAAGCCTTTCAGGGAGCTCTGCTCATCCCGTTGTGCCACTGAGTCCCCTTGGCACTTGGATGAGGAAATGTAATCAGAAGAGTACAAATGCAGGCGCAGTCAGCTCCTTTAAATACCTTTGAGGTATATATCTATTTCATATTATACATTAGGAATTTGTGTTTCTTCAGTATTGTAAAGTCAGATAAATAGGGAAAGTTAAATATAGACTTAAGCAAAGACCATTTAGTTTTTAGAGGAAAAAATATCAGTAGTCATAAGCCTAGAAGTAGAGATAGATTGCTTAATATAGATTTAAAACCCACGATATGCTGCTAATCTGATTCCTGTCCTGGTTTGCAATTCCACATCTGACATACAGACTTACATTTAGTTTCTGCGTAGCTGAGGAATTCCCAGCTCCAACTCTTAAGTCACAGAAGCCTGTGCAAGCGCCACCTTATGCTCATGGTGAGTGAGAACTAGTCGACCAGCCTAGGGATTTATGGGAAATCCATAGTTTTTGTCATATTATTTTTAAGTGCCACATTGTTGTTACAATTAGTAGCTGAGTTTCCTCTTTGACTTCAGTAATTCTTTCTATTTAATCTATTTTTAAAGGTATAGTAAATAGAAACATGTCAACAAATAAATGCATTCCAGCTGAACATTTTTTAAGCGTTTTGGTTTTAGCCACCCCCAAATCAAGCCAACTTGTCCAGTTGGTAGGTTTGTAACCATTTTGCCAAAAATTGTCTTGAATCTTGGAATAGGAGTTGGCAAGTCTTACCCAAACCCTTTTAAAATGTATTCAAGAAATGGGAGAAGAAACAACTATGATAATATTATAACTGTTGTGTTATCTGCCCTTCGGCGTCTAATACCTGTCCTTTCTATAGCCCCTCCCCCTAGGTCTGGATGGAGGATACTTTAAAGTGAAATGACAGACCAGGAGAATAACAACAACATCTCAAGTAACCCCTTTGCTGCTCTTTTTGGCTCCCTGGCTGATGCCAAGCAGTTTGCAGCAGTCCAAAAAGAGCAGCTGAAACAGCAATCTGGTAAGTGGATGGGCCAGTAGCAGCAGATGAGATGACCTAGAATGGGGTCTTCCCAAATTAAGTATTCTTTGGGTCCTTAATTGCAACTAGAATTTAAGTTTAGGGCAGAAGTGGGTTTTTTTGTTCGTATTTGTTGTTTGTTTTGTTTTGGGTTCTTCTCCCTGTCCTATCCCCTGCATAAAAAAGAGACTAGATAACAGGTGGTTCCAGAGTAACAGATGCCAGTCATGATCCCAAAGCTGTCAAGCTCTTTTATTTTAAAAATCACCTAGTGAAAGATACTTAACAAAGATACTAATTTTTTTTTAACATAGGAAACTGAGGTTATAGGCGTAGGTGTGGAAAGCAAGTCACATGCAGCTATAGAAAGCAGTTGTGTTGAAGGAAGAATTATAAAAGCTGTTTGACCTGTAGAGAAATAAATGAGATTTGTTCTTAAGCCAAGTGCTTCAGAGTCTATCTCAAGCAGAATGCTTCTTTCACTCCGTAGAATGGCCACTTTCATAACTTACTGCTTTCAGAACAGACATCTAGGAAAATCTGATCCTTAACCTTAATGTGAAAAAAATTAGGATAATATCTTACTAATCAGAAAAATGATTTTCCTCATCTGGGACCAAAATTAAGATCAAGTCTGCCTCCCTCCTATAAGGTAACATATGGACTGGAAGAAGTAGGATGGGGCTACCCTGGTGGCGCAGTGGTTGAGAGTCCGCCTGCCAATGCAGGGGACACGGGTTCGTGCCCCAGTCCGGGAAGATCCCACATGCCGTGGAGCGGCTGGGCCCGTGAGCCATGGCCGCTGAGCCTGAGCATCTGGAGCCTGTGCTCTGCAATGGGAGAGGCCACAGCAGTGAGAGGCCCGTGTACTACAAAAAAAAAAAAAAAAAAAAAAAAAAAAAAAAAGTAGGATGCTATTTCTCAAATATATTAGTCTTCTGAGGGTATTCACAATCTTTCAAGCCAGAAATTGCTCCCCTTCTGCTTCCTCAAAAAAGAATAATAGTGTTATTGTTTTTAGGAAAGGAGAAATGTTTATATTTTCCCTTTATTTTGTTTATTTCAGAAGTATTCAGACATGTAGCTAAGTTGTGGCCTTACTCTGATTAGGATTGAATAAAAAGGAAGTCAGGAGACTTCCCTGGTGGCACAGTGGTTAAGAATCTGCCTGCCAATGCAGGGACACAGGTTCAAGCCCTGGTCCAGGAAGATCCCACATGCCGTGGAGCAACTAAGCCCGTGCGCCGCAACTACTGAGCCTGTGCTCTAGAGTCTGTGAGCCACAACTACTGAGCCTGCGTGCTGCAACTACTGAAACCTGCACGCCTAGAGCCCACGCTGTGCAACAAGAGAAGCCACCGCAATGAGAAGCGCACGCACCACAACGAAGAGTAGCCCCTGTTCAACACAGGTAGAGAAAGCCCACGCACAGCAACGAAGACCCAACACAGCCAAAAATAAATTTTAAAAATGTTGTTAAAAAAGAAAAAGGAGGTCAGGGGAAGACACATGAGTAGTAGACAAAGTGATGGATGAAACAAGGGAGAAATACATGTAATGCTGACTTTTTTAATGTGATAGAAATAGGCAGCTCTGCGTCTCCGTCTCTGAAAACTTTCCCAGATTTCTAAAATATAGCATCAGAATGGGAAACCTTGGATTAAGAGATTGTAGGTGAGAATGGAGAGTGAGGAATTGGAAAAATAAGGAAATGAGAAAGTTTCTAAGTATGTGGTTGAGGGAAATTTTGCTAATCAGCACCTATTACTCTTGGAATTCAGAAGGGAATAGAGTGACAGAACACTCATCCTTCTGGCTATAAACAGACATAAGGCTGGGTAGGGTTGGGAGCACTGCAGGCACCAAGCAGTGGGGACAAATCAGGTGCATACCCTTCTGTTACTATTTTGGCACCTCATCATCTTAGTTTGTTTACAGTGAGTTTGTCAGGCCACCTGATCTAACCTGTTTTCCACCAGCAGTTAGTACTCTACCAAAACCTTTGGCCTCCTTTATTGAGCTTCACTTTTACTAAAGTCACCACAGTGAAGCAACTCTTGCTTCTTTTTTTTTTTAAGATATTTTATTTTTTATTTATTATTATTTTTTTTTAATAATTTATTTGGCTGTGTTGGGTCTTAGTTGCGGCATACAGGATCTTCATTGCGGTGTGAGGGCTTCTCTCTAGTTGTGGTACACAGGCTCCAGAGCGCGCAGGCTCAGTAGTTGTGTCACACAGGGTCTCTAGTTGTGGGGCACGGGCTCTAGAGTACGGGCTTAGTTGCCCCGCAGCATGTGGGATCTTAGTTCCCCGAACAGGGATCGAACCCATGTCCCCTGCATTCAAAGGAGGATTCTTCTTCTTTTTTTTTTTAATAAATTTATTTATTTTATTTATTTATTTTTGGCTGCGTTGGGTCTTCATTGCTGCGCACAGTCTTTCTCTAGTTGTGGCGAGTGGAGGCTACTCTTCATTGCGGTGCGCGGGCTTCTCATCACAGTGGCTTCTCTTGTTGCAGAGCTCGGGCCCTAGGTGCGTGAGCTTCAGTAGTTGCAGCATGCAGGCTCAGTAGTTGTGGCTCACGGACTCTAGAGCACAGGCTCAGTCGTTGTGGCTCATGGGCTTAGTTGCTCTACGGCATGTGGGATCTTCCCGGACCAGGGCTCGAAGCCGTGTCCCCTTCATTGGCAGGCAGATTCTCAACCACTATGCCACCAGGGAAGCCCCTCGAAGGCAGATTCTTAACCACTGGACCACCAGGGAAGTCCCACAACTCTTGCTTCTGCGAGTTTTGCCTGGACTTTTAGAGTTAACTGTTTTGTCAGCAGAGCAAAAAAGCAGATGCAGACTTGTGTGTAGCTTTTAATGAACAACCTACTTATATACCCCTTTAGCATGAGTGCCATTCTGAGAAGCTCTTGTAAGTTGCTTTATAAAAAATAAAACGATACAATCAGTAAGAAAAAAGTAACTCATTGGAAAAACAACAGAAGTTAGGAACAGGGACTTCCCTAGTGGTCCAGTGGTTAAGACTCCGCATGCTCCCAATGCAGGGGGCATGAGTTCAATGCCTGGTTGGGGAACTAAGATCCCACATGCCATGCCACACAGTGCGGCCAAAAAAAAGTTAGAAATGATTTATATATGGTAATCAAGTTACTTTAAAAATCCAGTCTCGGGCTTCTCAGGTGGTACAGTGGTTAAGAATCCGCCTGCCAATGCAGGGGACACGGGTTCGAGCCCTGGTCTGGGAAGATCCCACGTGCTGCAGAGCAACTAAGCCCATGCACCACAACTACTGAGCCTGCACTCTAGAGCCCTTAAGCCACAACTACTAAAGCCCATGCGCCTAGAGCCCGTGCTCCACAGCAAGAGAAGCCACCACAGTGAGAAGCCTGCGCACTGCAATGAAGAGTAGCCCCCGCTCGCCTCAACTAGAGAAAAGCCCGCGTGCAGCAACAAAGACCCAGTGCAGCCAAAAAAAAAAAAAAAAATCCAGTCTCACTAATAATTAGAGAAATGCCCATTAAAAGAACAATTAGGATAGTTTTTAGTCTATGAAGTTTTGTTTTTTTTGTTGTTGTTGTTTCATTTATTTATTTATTTATTTATTTTTGGCTGCATTGGGTCTTCTTCGTTGCTGTGCACAGGCTTTCTTTAGTTGCAGTGAGCGGGGACTACTCTTCATTGCAGTGCGCGGGCTTCTCATCACGGTGGCTTCTCTTGTTGTAGAGCACAGGCTCTAGGCGCGTGGGCTTCAGTAGCTGTGGCTCACCGGCTCAGTAGTTGTGGCTTGTGGGCTCTAGAGTGCAGGCTCAGTAGTTGTGGCGCAGGGGCTTAGTTGCTCCGCAGCACGTGGGATCTTCCCGGACCAGGGCTCGAACCCGTGTCCCCTGCATTGGCAGGTGGATTCTTAACCACTGCGCCACCAGGGAAGCCCCAAGCCATATTTAATGTAATTAAAGGCATACTGATCTATTGGATAGTTCTTTGCCCACTAGGATTCTGTAGGGAAGATAGTGTTGCTACTGCTGGCATTTTGGAATACAATTAATTATGAGTATAAAGAATAAAACTTTTGGTTTTTAAAATGTGGTAGATTTTATAGCCAGGGATTTCAGAATTCTGTATTTAAAATGTTTCCTGATACAACTCAATAGCAAAAAAAACAGAGTCTAATTTAAAAATGGGCACAGGATCTGAATAAACATTTTTCCAAAGATGGCCAACAGGTACATTAAAAGGTGCTCAACATCACTAATCGATTGGAAAAAAAAAATCACTAATTGGGGAAATGTAAATCAAAACCACCTCACACTTCTTAGAATGGCTATTATCAAAAAGACAAGAAATAACAAGTGTTGGCAAGGATGTGGAGAAAAGGGAATTCTTGTGCACTGTTGCTGGGATTGTAAATTGGTGCAGGCACTATGGAAAATAGAATGGAGGTTCCTAAGAAAAATAAATATAGAACTACCATATGATCCAGCAATTCCACTTCTGGGTATTTATCCAAAGAAAACAAAAACACTAATTCAAGAAGATATATGCACCCCCATGTTCATTGTATCAGTATACAATATCCAAGATGTGAAAACATCCTAAATGTCCATCAACGGATGAATAAAGAAAACGATGTAATTTTACACACACACGCACGCACACACGAATATTATTCAGCCATAAATAAAAAAGAAATCTTGCCATTTGCAACAACAGGTGGACAGTGGTTGGACCTTGAGGGCGTTATGCTGAGGGATGTAAGTCAGAAAGACAAATACCATATGATCTCACTTATGTGGAATATTAAAAAAAAAAAAAAAAAGAAACAAGCTGGGCTTCCCTGGTGGCGCAGTGGTTGAGGGTCCGCCTGCCGATGCAGGGGACACGGGTTCGTGCCCCAGTCCGGGAGGATCCCACATGCCACGGAGCAGCTGGGCCCGTGAGCCATGGCCACTGAGCCTGCGCGTCTGGAGCCTGTGCTCCGCAACGGGAGAGGCCACAACAGTGAGAGGCCCATGTACCGCAAAAAAAAAAAAAAACAAGCTGATAGATACAGAGAATAGATTGGTGGTTGCCAGAGGCGGAGGGGCGGGGGGAATGGGCAAAATAGGTGAAGGGTTTCAAAAGGTACAAATTTCCAGTTACAAAGAATCCATGGGGGGGCTTCCCTGGTGGCGCAGTGGGTTGAGAGTCCACCTGCCGATGCAGGGGACATGGGTTCGTGCCCAGGTCCGGGAAGATCCGCGGCTGGGCCCGTGAGCCATGGCCGCTGAGCCTGCGCGTCCGGAGCCTGTGCTCCGCAATGGGAGAGGCCACAACAGTGAGAGGCCCGCGTACCGCCAAAAAAAAAAAAAAAAAAAAAAAGAATCCATGGGGATGCAATAAACAGTATGGTGACTGTAGTTAACAGTACTGTATTGTGTATTTCAAAGTTGTTAAGAAAGTCGATCTTAATAATTCTTATCACAAGAAAAAAATTTGTAGCTACGTATGGTGACAGACGTTAACTGGATTTATTGTAGTGATCATTTAACAATATATATAAATATCGAATCATTATGTTGTGCACCTGAAACTAATATGTCAATAATACCTTAATTTTAAAAAAAAAAGATGTTGCCTGACTTGAGATGTTCACTAATTAGATAGTTAACTTATTTAACACCCAAAATTATCCTCCTCTTGGTTACATTTGTCATGTGAACTTGGTTTTCTCTTAAAGAGAGCATTGTAACTGTTAATGACTTACATTTTCTGGCAGATGAACTCCCAGCCAGCCCAGATGACTCAGATAATAGTGTGTCAGAGAGCCTGGATGAATTTGATTACTCTGTGGCTGAGATTAGCCGCTCATTCCGTTCACAGCAGGAAATATGTGAGCAACTCAACATCAATCACATGATCCAAAGGATCTTCCTCATCACTCTGGACAACAGTGAGTTACATATTTGTAGCCCGTGTATTTATTACTCTGCCCTTCCTGCTTAGGCTAGGGACTTGCTCCTAGAAACTTATTGTATCTGATGGTTAAACAAACCCATCATACTCCCTGGAACACAGGGTTTATATTTCAAGGAAGCTTTTAATGTGACCTAAAGCAGAATTTTGACACAGATACAACTTTCATTTCTATTTTGATAGTGACTGAGCCATGTAGCTACTGCCTTTACTACCTTATAAGGGAAATGGGAATGGTAGCTAAATCCATTTTCTTCTCAGAGGTGACCTAAACATTTAGATGAAAGCCGCAAGAAGGGTCAGATAGTGTTTCCCCTCTGTGCCGTATCTGTAGTTAAACCCCAGAATTAGTGCTGATGTCTGGGATTTACTCTTTAAATGTCATGGTGTTAGATTTATAACAAAGCACATACTCTTTGAGGGGTAAAAAAGATTTAAATCTTTAGATACTGCTCTGTGTGTCAAGATCATTCTGATATTACCTGAGTCAAACTTGGGGTTCAAGAGAAATGCCATCAAGATCAGTTGTCTGTATAAGACAGAAGCATTAGCTTAACCTACCAGATTAAAACCATTTCCCAGGTGATCCAAGCCTGAAAAGTGGGAATGGCATCCCCAGCCGTTGTGTGTATTTGGAAGAAATGGCAGTAGACCTGGAAGATCAAGACTGGCTTGATATGAACAACGTAGAGCAGGTACCATTCTTACATTCCTTACATGTGCCTTCAGCAAAAATTAGCCTTGCAGCTGAACTCTGCTCCCCTTTCTCCAACCATGACTTTGCTTAGCTCCATCTCTTACATTGTTTGTAGTGTTCCTCTTTTGGAATCTTCTCATCTACCATGGTCCCATGTCCAAATCTGCCCATCCTTTAAGACCTAGTTAAAATGCCATCCTGTTTACAGAGTTTTGCCATGTAGGAGTTATTTTCTCCTCCGGGCTCCGGCAGTAATCTCCATGCATATCCTATGGGAATTGTCTCTTTCTGGCTCCTGTCTTGGCTTCTTTATGAACCTGTCTTCTCTCTCCAGTAGACACTAATTTATCAAGGCCAAGGTCCATCTCTTTTTTTATATCTTTTCCAAAATCAAAACAATGCATTTTACCTTACAGGTGCCTAATTAACATTAAAGGAATAAAAGTTTGATAGGGAAGATTTGACAACTTGTAGTTTAACTTCATAATAGGGTTGGCCAAAAAGTTCATTTGGGATTTTCTGTACAATGGTATGGGAAAACCCAAACGAACTTTTTGGCCAACCCAGTACATTTAAACTGTGTTTATATAAGTCTGAGTGAGGTCAGCAATGATGCAGAGTAGTAGATTTCACATATGAGTTTAATCTCCGATTCGCCATACCATTCAACAGATATTCTTTTAATGCTTACTCTGTGCTAGGGGCTATGCTAGACACTTAAGCTTGCTTTAGGATAACTACATAAACAATTAGATTTGTATATGTAATATTTTCTAAAGTAATGATACACAGCCCTTTTTTCCCCATTTGTTCTACGTTCTGTGACTCTTATAATAACCTATGTCAAAATTATCTTTTATATCTTGATGTTCTAAAATAAACTTTGCAGTGGTCAGGGGAGATAAATTAGGAGTTTGGGATTAAGAGATACACACTACTACATATAAAATAGATAAACAACAGGGACCGACTGTATAGCACAGGGAACTATATTCAATATCTTATAATAACCTATAATGGAAAAAAATCTGAAAAAGAATAGCTATACATGTGTGTGTAACTGAATCACTTTGCTGAACACTTGAAACACAACATTGTAAATCAACTATACTTCAATAAAAAATACATCAAAAAATTAAAAATAAATTAACTTTGCATTGATTTAGTATTTTTGTTTATTTGTTTTTCTTAATAGGCTGTCTTCACTCGCTTATTACTTCAAGATCCAGGCAACCACTTGATTAACATGACCTCTTCTACAACGTTGAATCTCTCTGCTGATCGAGATGCAGGGGAGAGGCACATTTTTTGTTACCTTTATTCCTGTTTCCAAAGAGCCAAGGAAGAGGTAAAAGAATAATCCCTATTGAGTAGTCTATTGTCCTCTTGGGTATGACTTTAACACATAAGCCAAAGAATTGGATCAATGTCTTTTTTTTTTTTTTTGGCTGTGCCGTGCAGCATGCGGGATCTTCCCCAACCAAGGATCGAACCCACACCCCCTGCAGTGGAAGCACAGAGTCTTAACCACTGGACCACCAGGGAAGTCCCAAGATCAGTGTCTATTATATCAATTTATATACATCATATTACATCTGGAACTGGATATCAGAGACACTGTTAGTTTATCTTCTAAAGTTTTAGTCTCTGTGGCTTGGGGTCTACCCCTTACCCCAATTAACAAGTGCCTCCTATTATTCTCTCTACAAACGTCTTAATATATCACAGTCTTATTAAAAAAAGGTCTTAAAAAAAAAAAAAAAAAAAAGGTCTGATAGGGCTTCCCTGGTGGCGCAGTGGTTGAGAGTCCGCCTGCCGATGCAGGGGACACGGGTTCATGCCCCGGTCCGGGAAGATCCCACATGCCGCGGAGCAGCTAGGCCTGTGATCCATGGCCGCTGAGCCTGTGCGTCCGGAGCCTGTGCTCCACAACGGGAGAGGCCACAACAGTGAGAGGCCCGCGTAATGCAAAAAAAAAAAGGTCTGATAAATTCATTTCCACTAAGGTGTATGTAACAGAGTAGACTAAGCTTGATCACTTCCAGCATTAGAATTTCTAACAGTTAGGTGATTCCTTAAACCACAGAAAAAACTCTCATGGCTTTTCAAGCATCCACAGGAAAGCACTACTGTTTTGGGACACAGTGTCTTTTCCCTTGTATTTGCTGTATCTGTCCTTGTGCCAGGTCACAGAGCTAGCCTCTTCCCTCTCTTCATTGCTGTTTCCAGATTACCAAAGTTCCAGAGAACCTGCTACCCTTTGCTGTGCAGTGCAGGAACCTCACTGTGTCCAATACCCGAACAGTTCTCCTCACCCCAGAGATCTATGTTGACCAAAACATCCATGAGCAACTGGTAGATTTGATGTTGGAAGCCATCCTAGGAGGCCGTGAGTACATAAGCAACATCTATGAGCTTCTACATTTGATTTCCAAGTGTAACATTCCTCTAATTGCATTAGAAAGCCTCAGAGCCACTATGGTTCCAGCGTAAATTAAGGAAGAGAGCTCACACCTTGACCTTTGAGGTTGAATACCAATAGAATTATCAAAAGTATCAGAAGAGTAAAGAGCTGTGTGTAAAGGCATCTAAAAATTCTTATGGCCTCCTCTCTTTCTCTTTTGTCTTCTGTCAGATTTTGAAGGTGTAACTGAGTTTCTGGATGAGGTCATCGAAGCCTTGATACTGGATGAGGAAGTTCGAACATTTCCAGAAGTCATGATTCCAGTGTTTGATATTTTATTGGGCCGAATAAAAGATCTAGAACTCTGCCAGATCCTGTTGTACGCATATCTGGACATTCTTCTGTATTTCACTAGGCAAAAGGATATGGCAAAGGTAGGTCTGAAAGCTCATATGTATTCAGTTGAGTTGGAAGCTTAATACTCTGTGCTTCCCTATCCTGAGGGCAGTGTAATATTACCTATGGAATAAGAGAAAGATACATTGGTTGTTGTATAGTCTTAACTCTTTGAGGCCCTCTCATCCCATCATTTATCTCATCATACAGACAAATAACTAGGCTTGTCTTCTCCTGCAGGTTTTTGTAGAATACATTCAGCCCAAGGATCCTAGTAATGGGCAGATGTACCAGAAGACCTTGCTGGGAGTAATCCTGAATATCTCCTGCTTATTAAAGACTCCGGGTGTAGTAGAAAACCATGGCTACTTCCTGAATCCATCTCGTTCCAGTCCCCAGGAGATCAAAGTACAAGAGGCCAACATTCACCAGGTGGAGCTGTTTACCGGTGTATCCCAGCCCCCTGATCTTAGATTAAGTATCGTTTCCTCAGAAAGCAGATGCAGATAAGGCTGTTTGAGCCTCTTTGGGAAAGCAGATCAATCTGGTTGGCTCTCTACCATAATCATGTACAGAAATGGCCCTCTTTTTAGCAGGCGCTAGGAGCAGAGGACAAACCTTTGTGTGGTTTAAGAGTAAGCTGCTGCTCTTCTTTGCCCTGTGCTGTAGCACAGCTACCTGCTCTCAATCCTCATTTTTCTCACCAAGCTATTTCTTATAACTTTAGCTCCTAAAATCTTCTGACTGAACTCCATCTTAAAAGCCAAATTGTTTTCCTTTTCCTCCTCCTCCTTATGTCCTCTCTTTTTGGGCTTCTTAGCATAAATTATGGTGGAAGTCTGGCCAACATATGACAATAGATGGTTGAATTGGGGGCAGTTTAAATCTCCCGTCATCACAACTTTCTAAAGCAGGGGTTGGCAAATTATACCAGTGGCCAAATCCAGCCTGCCGCCCGTTTTTGTACATAGTTTTATTGAACCCAGCCATGCCCATGTGTATATGTATTGTTTATGGCTTGATTTCATGCCACAGTGGTACAGTTGAATAGTTGCTACAGAGACCATATGGCATGCAAAGCCAAAAATATTTATCATCTGGCCCTCTGCAGAAAAAGTTTACCATCCGCTACTCTAAAGCTATGTAAATGCTACCTGCAGTTTGGCAGCTCATCAGGAAACCTCTTATAAGTTCCCAGAAAAGGGCTTCCCTGGTGGCGCAGTGGTTGAGAGTCCGCCTGCCGATGCAGGGGACGCGGGTTCGTGCCCCGATCTGGGAAGATCCCACGTGCCGCGGAGCGGCTAGGTCCGTGAGCCATGGCCGCTGAGCCTGCGCGTCCAGAGCCTGTGCTCCGCAACGGGAGAGGCCACAACAGTGAGAGGCTCGCATACCGCCAAAAAAAAAAAAAAAGTTCCCAGAAAAAAAAAAATTTTTTTTTTTATTCAGAAATGGTGGCGTAAGGCACAGGGAGAGTGAGGGAGAAGATTAGGATTCGTGTATTTTTGGAAATTGCCAGTGGCTAAAATTTGAGAGTAACAGATATTAGGATTGTGAAACTGGAATGTTCTGTGGTTGTGTTTTCTGGTTAAACAGTTCATGGCTCGGTTCCATGAAAAGATCTACCAGATGTTGAAGAACTTACTCCAGCTCTCTCCAGAAACCAAACACTGTATCTTGTCCTGGCTTGGAAACTGTTTGCATGCAAATGCAGGCCGCACCAAGATTTGGGCCAATCAGATGCCAGAAATCTTCTTCCAAATGTATGCCTCGGATGCCTTCTTTCTAAATCTGGGTGCTGCTCTCCTGAAGTTATGCCAGCCATTTTGCAAACCCAGATCCTCTCGGCTCCTCACCTTTAATCCCACTTACTGTGCCCTGAAGGAATTGAATGATGAAGAACGAAAAATAAAAAATGTACACATGAGAGGTAAGGGGGAGCTGGTCTTCTCAAAACAGTGTGTGCATAACATCTAAGCCATTCACTTCTATATCCTTTTTCACAGAGGTCCCTCTTTCTCAAAGAAGATGAGGCAAAAAGAAAAGCTATTATGAGTTTTAAAAAGACAAACTTTTTTAAACTGTTATTTTTTAGATGTTGTCCTTTAATGAGACCTTCTTTCTGAATTTGGCGGACTTGGATATTCGCTCATTCATTCATTCTTTATGAAAATGAATGAAGTACATTCCCTGTCCTTTTTGAACTCAGAGTCTCCACAGGAAAGCAGATATGTTAACAGATCATCATAATATGGTCTAGGGCTAATCTACAGGAGCACAGAGGAGGGAGTAAATGATTAATTCTACAGAAGCTGGAGGTCTTCATAGCTGAGTCCTGAAAAATGAGCTGGGTTTATCAAGCAAAGGAACAAAGGATGCCCTTTATATAGAGGGAAAAACAAGTATGAAGGTACACAGCTGTGTGATGTTTTAACTAAGGAACAGTGAGAAGCTCAATGTGGCTGGAGCAAGGGGTAGGTGGGGGAAGGGGTATGGGAATTAGCAGGAAATATTAGCTTAGGGAGGAAGAATATTGGGGAAAACTCAAATAATACAGAGAAGGGAAAAGAAGAAAAATCACTCTTAATTCTACCACTCAAAATGAATCACTCAATCTTGATCTATTTCCTCCCAGTTTTATAACTCTTCTAATTATAAAAGTAACACATGCTCACAAGCAAATAATCTTAAATACAGAAAAGCACAGAATAGATACAAATGATCTATTATCTATCCCCTGGAAAAATCTACAGTGCTATCATTCCTTTTAATTGTTGGTGATTTCATGATCAAGCTAAAGAGATTTAACTGCATTTCTATGGACTGAGAAGCGAAATTACATTTTTAGACAAGAGAGTAGGAATGTGAGAAGATTTGTTTTTAAGAAGATATTACTTAATTCACTAATAGCAGGATGGAAGTTGAACTAGAATAAGGGGACACTGGAGCCAAGATAGATGTCTGTGGCAAGTCATTTACTCTTCCTTTTAATTTCTTTGAGGTTTGGACAAAGAAACCTGTTTGATCCCAGCTGTGCGGGAGCCAAAGTTTCCTCAGAACTACAACCTTGTAACAGAAAACCTTGTCCTGACAGAGTACACCTTGTACTTGGGATTTCACAGGTAACTCCTCTGATGTCATAAGGAAAGAACTGCTTGGTTGTGTTGATAACCAGAAGGTTGAAAGTGCGTCTTACAGATAACGATCTCACTTTATTCTGAAGGCTGACATTAGGATCTAGTAGGAAAAGGGCATTATATGCATTTATTTGTGTCTACATGAAGTGGCTTTATCCATATAACTTGAATTTATTTTTAATTTTTGACCTGTTAAACTTTTTAAAATTAAAGATACACTAGTATTTTTCTCTAAACTTGCAAATTTTTAAATCACTATCTTCCTTTTGTCATCTGCTAAAGTGGAATTGTTTTCATTTAACATTTCACATTCTGCTCTTGAATTTTTATTACTTATTACTCCTGATGAAAAAAGAGAAAGCTTTACTCTATGGTATAGAGACAAAATTGACAAAATTAAATGTTTAAAAGGTATTTCAGTAAGATCAGTAGGAACATAAAAATCTATGTATCAAAGATAAGGAGGATTCTGGAAGTGTAAAGATTTGAGAGCTAAAGTGTATGACTTCCAAAAATGGTCTGGTTCTGGCTAACCGTATGTCATGCTATGATTTTTTTTTCCCTCTGATTTAGCTGACTGTGACAAGTATAAATAAGGGGAGAAAATAGCTACTCACTCACAGTCTATAGGAAGGTATATTGAGGACAGCAATTTTTTAATGCCTTTTCGGGATACTTAAACTGACACAGCATTTTTCAAAACTCAGCAAATTTTTGGAAAAATGAAATTATATCTTTATTAGAGACATTTTCTATCCCTATCATTGACATTTTAAGTGAGACAATAGATAACAATTTAGCATGTGTTTAACCTGTTCAGCCACCTAGATTCAAACACAAAAATGAATGTCATCTAGTTTGCCAGTATTGGCTTGCTAACCCTAGACGTTATCCGCAAGGCCAAGAATGACTTTGGACTGTACATATGGACACAACTATCTATAACATTGAATTATGGGTCTTCCTTTCATTAGAGAACATTTGGCTGACCCTTTTTGAAGAATCATTTAATTTTATATTGAGCATCAGAGGGCTGGAAGCTGCTGTTAGGCTGCATCATAGGTGGCTACTGGTTGATATGTGGTCATTAGTAATCTAGACTCCTTTCTCACCAGCTTTAGTTCTCTACTAATCATGGAAAGACTGTCTATATAACCACATCCAGGTACAATCATTGCACTTGTGTGATGTCAAACTATCCTGCTGGGCTTCTTGTACTTTGCCTGATGGTTATATATTGTACATAATAAAAGCCCAATCTACACCCTGCTCAACCGAGCCATTCTATGGATGGTGCATTTCAGCCGAAGACAACTAATCTATGTAATTAGATTCAATTCTTGAATACTTGGTAACGTTTTCCCGGTGCTATGCCCCCACCTCTGTCCTGTCAATAACTTTTGTGATTGCCTTCTGTGTCATCACAACTGCAGCTCCCTACATCCTAGAAGGGAATAATAGAATAAATAAGTGAGGATTTGGTTTTCAAAAATGGTCTGTAAGGGAGGATGGGAGGGAGGTGCAAGAGGGAGGGGATATGGGGATATATGTATACGTATAGCTGATTCACTTTGCTATACAGCAGAAATTAACACAACATTGTAAAGCAATTATACTCCAATAAAGATGTTAAAATTTAAAAAAAAAAAAACTGTCTGTACTCAACTGTCCCTGTATGAGCTTCCTGACCCAGTCTTTTCTGCTTTCTTGGGGGCAGGTTGCATGATCAGATGGTAAAAATCAACCAAAATCTGCATCGGCTGCAGGTAGCCTGGCGGGATGCTCAGCAAAGTTCTAGCCCTGCTGCTGACAACCTCCGTGAGCAGTTTGAACGACTGATGACCATTTATCTTTCTACTAAGACTGCCATGACTGAGCCGCAAATGCTGCAAAACTGCCTAAATTTGCAGGTGTCCATGGCTGTTCTCCTAGTTCAACTGGCCATAGGCAATGAGGGCTCACAGCTGATAGAGCTAACTTTTCCTTTGCCAGATGGCTACAGTTCTTTGGCTTACGTGCCAGGTAAGCAGGCTGTCCCTTGGGAGCTTCCTATTTATAGCCATCTAAGTTTAACTGGGTCACGTTGGAAGTTTAATCCTCAAAATATCCTTCCTTAGTTATCATTCAGCTGTTTTTGGAGAAACAACTCAAACTTGTAGGTAATGTCTGTTGGTTGAAGCCTGGGGGAACTGATAGCTTGTTCCTCAGCATTGTGCCGCCACTGCTGTGCAGATAAGAGAATAGTCTTCAAAGGATGATGTGCAGTCAGGGTTTTCAGAGCTGTTAGTTTCTATCATTACTGTTGTTTGTCATTCAACTTATAAATTTATTTGTCTGACCCACCCCCCTGTGCTATTCTTTAGAAAAAAAAAAATCATCTCCTCTTGGTTAACCCAGAAGTGAGATTGTGTATGTATGTATGTTGGTGAGGGGTCGGCAGAAACTGTCCGTCAAAATCAGGTTACATGTTCTTGATCACTGTACTGGGCATCTATTGCTGAGTCACAGATTACCCCAAAA
The DNA here is from genome assembly GCF_002837175.3 of Physeter macrocephalus. Classification (NCBI taxonomy): domain Eukaryota; kingdom Metazoa; phylum Chordata; class Mammalia; order Artiodactyla; family Physeteridae; genus Physeter; species Physeter macrocephalus. The sequence goes on along the minus strand of NC_041229.1, from coordinate 14,124,281 downwards.
CATAGCAACTTAACACAACAAACATTATCACACACAGTTTTCACGGCTCAGTGATCCAGGAGTAGCTTAGCTGCATGGTTCTGACTCTGGTCCTTCGTGAGGTTGCAGCCAGGCTGTCCACCAGTGCCGTGGGAATCTGAAGACTCGACCAGAGCTGGAGGATCTGCTTACAAGCCTAGTTGTGTGGTTGTTGGCAAACCTCAGATGCTTGCTGGCTTCTTTTCCAGGCCACACAGGACTCTCCTTAGTACTGCTAATGGTATGGCAGGTGGCTTCTCTCAGAGCAGGGAACCAAAATGGAAGCTGTAGGTTTTTATAACCTAATTATTGGAAATGACATGCCATCACTTCTATGTGCCCCATAGTGTGTCTTCTACCCTGGAATAGTGTAGGCGGAGATATACAAGGGCATAAATACTAGAAGGCAAGGACCAGTGGAGGACCCTGGAGAGTGAAGACCATAGTCATCTAATCATTTCTATTCAAGATTCTTTTTCATCTAAAGGGTTATTTTAATGCACAGTTAACCTTGAGTGTGGAAGTGTATGTCTATCAGTATACTTTCTTAAACTGCATTGGTGTGTTAACATTTTATGTCTCTACTATTCTGTTTACTTGGATAAAAATAAAAATTGAAAGAGTCAGATGTTTGGCTAATTCCAGTGAATATTTTCTTTCTCAGAATTTTTTGCAGATAACTTGGGTGATTTCCTCATTTTTCTCCGCCGCTTTGCCGATGACATCTTGGAGACATCAGCAGATTCCCTGGAACATGTCCTTCATTTTATCACCATTTTCACTGGAAGCATAGAAAGGTGAAGTGCTGAAAGCGTGGCTCTGTCACAGTTTAGAGCTGCAAAACATTCAGAAGACTTCTAAACCAAGAAATAAACAAGCCTGAATCATAAGGGGTTGCCTTCAGAAGTTGTGTTAACATTAATGAATCACCTGACTATCCTTATGGGTAGCCCAAAATCCCACACTTGAGAGGCATAATAAACAAAGGACTTTGCCCACAGAGAATTTGAACCTGCATATAAGGTACCTGATGGGAATTTCACTGCTAGTCCCTGGTTAAAATAGTTACCTTAATGCCAGAGACCTTGCCAGGTGCTAATGATCTTCTAATGTCTGATAACAAAGTTTGCTCTTAAAATTCTTTGTTGGATGAGCAGTAAACTTGGGTAAATGCTCTCTGATCTCAAGTCTTACCATTCATAGCTTCTAGTCCTCCTTCCCAAAGGAAGATGCTCGACCTGTAGAGTTGCTTCTCTGATTTTTTGGTGGTAGGCCAAAGGAAACGGTATGTACGTAAGTGAGAATTTGCTGCACAAAGAAAAGATCCACAATCCCCTGAGCCGTGTCAGTGAGACATAGGTAGAAGCCAGTCCTTCACTGAACTGAGCAGACCTAATGAAAAATCATAAGTCAACAAGGATTAGGCGCACATGGTATGCATTATAAGTAACATGCAATAATTATATCCTGGCCCTTAGCCTCAGAAAGCTTGGAAAGGCAAGTTTATCCCAGATGAAGCTGTCAGAGAATAGTAAATAGTCATGCATTGTTATAGAGAAGTAAACAGAATGGCGGAGCATTAAATAGAAACTTAAGTACTCACCCTCGTAATTGGTAAGCTGTGATCTTAAAGAGCTGAATGGTACACTCTGCATATCCCCCAGAAATTGACCGACTTAAAACTGCGGAGTCGTGTTTTCTCCTGTAACTCTCTGTACAGATGATATATGATGTTTTGACTCCTCATATGGAGAGAATAGTTACAAATTTGGGAGTTAAATTTTCTGCCTTCTCAGTTTGCTTTCTGCCCTATTCATAGGATGAAGAATCCCCACCTAAGGGCCAAACTCGCTGAGGTGTTGGAAGCAGTGATGCCCCACATGGATCAGACCCCAAATCCCTTGGTATCCAGTGTGTTCCACCGGAAACGTGTGTTCTGCAACTTTCCCTATGCATCCCACCTTGCAGAAGCTCTAATCAAGGTCTTTGTGGACATTGAGTTTACAGGTAAAGAAAGCAGTCTAGAACCGAGAAACTGATACATCGCTGATCAGTTTTTAAATGTCAGGAAAATATAAGCCATCATTTATTGAATACCTACCATGTGCTACCCTTGATGCTAAGTGCTTTTTTCACATTGTTTCCTTAATCTGTCACCATCTGGAAAGTTTTACTCTATTATCCCCATTTACCTATGAAGACATGGATGCTCAAAAAGATTAAATTATGTGTTTATGTCATACAACTAAGTGGTAGAATCAGGTCTCTCTCACCTTAAAAAAGAAAAACGCATACTGTTAACAACTTTACTATAATTTTTGATAGAATCATACTCAAATGAATTAGGCTGTCCAGTTAAAACCCCGGGTCTTTATTTTTCTCTGCCTCAAAATTACAGAATGGTGGATAATGAGACAGTGTGCTGACTGAGATATTCTTTTGTCTTATCCAGACGGTCTAACTCTCGTACAGTTTAATTGTTAGATTAAGAATAACAGCAGGCAACATTCCCTTTCTCTCATGCCCTTTTGAGCTGTAATCCTGAGATGCTATGTCTTGAGTAAACAGTACCCCCTCTCAACCAGTAAACAAGATATGCAAAGCAGTTACTTAAGACCCCTTTTAAAGGGGATGTCCTACCAGCCAGTGATAAATACAATTAACATTAAAGAGACATTTAACACTTTACTGTTTTTCCATATTTGAATTTTGACTTTGTTACTTGCTTACCTCTGAGACTTAGTTTCCTCATTTGTAAAAGAGGTTGAAGTGATGGTTGAGGCAGTGTATGTAAATCTTTATAATATATAAGAAGTTGCACAATAAATCATTGCAGTTATCTCATTATACAGCCACTACGACCCTTTGGTTGTAATATTAGAGGGTGTATTATAATTCCTGTTTTATTTTCTGAGGAAGTGGGAGTTGAGAAAGAGTAAGAGACTTGCATAAAGTGGAGCCAGAAGGAAAACCTAAGTCTCCTGACTCCAAATCCCATGCCCCTTCTTTATTATATGACCCAACCTGTAGAGCTCTGGTGATACCTCTGGCATGTCAAAAGCAGTATAAGCCTCAGATTTTTAGCTCCTGGCCTGATTTTTCAGAGTAATCAAGAACCAGTTGGGGGCTTCCCTGGTGGCGCAGTGGTTGAGAATCTGCCTGCCAATGCAGCGGACACGGGTTCGAGCCATGGTCTGGGAAGATCCCACATGCCGCGGAGTAACTGGGCCCGTGAGCCACAATTACTGAGCCTGCGCGTCTGGAGCCTGTGCTCCACAACAAGAGAGGCCGTGATAGTGAGAGGCCCGCACACCGCAATGAAGAGTGGCCCCCGCCTGCCACAACTAGAGAAAGCCCTCGCACAGAAATGAAGACCCAACACAGCCATAAATAAATAAATATTTAAAAAAAAAAAAAAAAAAAAAAAGAACCAGTTGGCCACACAGTTGGGATGTTAATCCATGAAGACTGTGGGAATTACTTTTAGTAGCCCATCCTGCACGTGGCTGGCCCTGCCACCATGGCCAGCTCAGAGGCCTCATTCAAAGTCTGATAAGTAGTCTACGTTTGGATATGGAAGCATTTGTTTCCCTTGGCTTTTATTTTGCAGCTCAGTCCTTGTCCTTTTCTGAGTACTGTATCGTTTATATGTCTCCCTCTTGTTCTGTCGGTAAGGAGATAAGCAAACACTTGATTATGATTCTAGGCCTTCATAAACTCCCACGGCAGGTCTTGCCGGTAGCCTTGACACACTCAGAATTTTTATAAAATGGCTACACATAAACATAAGCTCTTGCCTTTTCTCTAATAGCACCACCTCTGCTGATGTTTTGCTCTTACCTTACTCCAGGAGACCCCCATCAGTTTGAGCAGAAGTTTAATTACCGCCGCCCCATGTATCCCATCCTCAGGTACATGTGGGGAACAGATACCTATCGAGAGAGCATTAAGGTGAGAATGTTTTTGGTGAAACCAAAATTGAGTTATCTGAGTTTTGCTCCACATAATCCCCAATGGGTTGTGATTCAGTACTAAAATGTTTTTTTCTTGGGCTGGGACTTACAGGATTTGGCTGACTATGCCTCTAAGAATTTAGAAGCCATGAATCCCCCACTTTTCCTCCGCTTTCTTAACCTGCTAATGAACGATGCCATCTTCCTTTTGGATGAAGCCATACAGGTAAAAAAACAAACAAACAGATTTAATTGCCCTTATGCCATCATACATACTTTTTACCTCTTAGTCATAATAGAGCAATCCTTATGCTAGCAGTCCCCTAGTACCAGTCTTGGACACAAAAATTTGCAAGTAGTAATGTACCACCAACCTTGCCCTTGTAGAGTTTGATAGGTATTGTTCCATTAGAGACCAAGACCAAGGGCCTTATGAGCTAGGATGATATTTTGGCAGAGAGTGGAAAAGAAAGTGTGAAAGGCCAAACTAAGGTACACTGGCAGAACTAATCAGTCTAGCACTACAAAAAGAAATCAGAGGATCTTCATTCAGTTAGTGGCTTTCAACTTTCTTCCATCCCAAGACATCAGTAACAGTGACTGACCAAGGCAATGATTCTTAGCCCTCTTTCCTAAAAGATTCTGACTTTTTTTTTTTGTTTGTTTGTTTTTTTGCGGTACGCGGGCCTCTCACTGTCGTGGCCTCTCCCATTGCAGAGCACAGGCTCCAGACACGCAGGCTCAGCGGCCATAGGCTCACGGGCCCAGCCACTCCGCGGCATGGGGGATCTTCCTGGAAGGCTCACGGGCCCAGCCACTCCGCGGCATGTGGGATCTTCCTGGACCGGGGCACGAACCCGCGTCCCCTGCATCGGCAGGCGGACTCTCAACCACTGCGCCACCAGGGAAGCCCAAGATCCTGACTTTTATACCACTATTTGGAAAAAAAATCTCTGGTTTGGGTTATTTTTTCACATAAAAACTCCAAGTCATTAGTACTCTTCATCTGTCCACTGCCTCCCAAATCTTTAGCTATATCTGAAACAAGAGTTTTACAAAGTATACACCTGGGGGCCTCTCAGTTCCTTCAGCTTAACCCTCCCTTGTGGAGCTGCTTATTGCTCCTATAAAAACTTCCCTTAGGGCTTCCCTGTTGGCGCAGTGGTTGAGAGTCCGCCTGCCGATGCAGGGGACACGGGTTTGTGCCCCGGTCCGGGAAGATCCCACATGCCGCAGAGTGGCTGGGCCCGTGAGCCATGGCCGCTGAGCCTGTGCGTCCGGAGCCTGTGCTCTGCAGCAGGAGAGGCCACAACAGTGAGAGGCCCTGCGTACCGCAAAAAAAAAAAAAAAAAAACTTCCCTTATCTGCGACAGGTGTAAGATAGGGCAGTGACCCAAAGGGAGACAAAGCAGGTAAATCATGAGGGTAGCCTGTTGGATAGCCCACACACTCCTCGTATTGATTAGCAATCTCCCAGTAACTTGTATTTAATTTGTGAGAAAATGTTCCTGCTTTGTTCATAATCCCATACTTGAAGATTTTAGATCTGTTGCCTTAGAAAACAAGTCCTGTAATAAATAGACGTTTCTAAGCAAGACCTATGTGACAGAATGACACAGACAGTGTTTTCATGGGACTGTAAGTTTAACATGCTTGCTACAACAGCAAGAATGGTGAGAGGTAGGGGGTTTTAAATATTTATGGTTCTCCTTCCAGACATTTTGCATATTTGATAGAGCTTTGTTTTTTGATAAGCAGTTTTGGGGGGGGGGGTTCATCTTTCATCTTTTTTTTCCCTGTAGCCTGTTTGCTTTTACCAATATTTCATATACAATTTATCCTCGTTTCTATTTCATAGACTATATAATTTCCAGGGGAATTACCCATAAGTCTACCCAGGCTGAAACAATTTTTCCCACAATTTCTTTTTTATCTATTTTTGTCTTTTTTTTTTTTAAAGTCTGTGCCTTGCAGCATGCAGGATTCTTAGTTCCCCGACCAGGGATCGAACCCATGTCCCCTGCATTGGGAGCGTGGAGTCTTAGCCACTGGACCACCAGGGAAGTCACCCCACAATTTCTTTTTAAACTTCAGCCCTGTGCTGAGAAATAAAGCCTCATGTCTCTTAGGTAGTCCGTGGTTTTCCCAGCTTAGTGGACTAGATTTTAAATAGGACCTCTTAAATATCATCTTCCCTTCAATACACTTTGTTCTCTGATACCTTCCACCTCTGATTTCTGTAGTATTTGAGCAAGATAAAAATTCAACAAATTGAGAAGGACCGAGGTGAATGGGACAGTCTGACTCCAGAAGCCCGCCGAGAGAAGGAGGCTGGCCTACAGATGTTTGGACAGCTGGCACGTTTCCATAACATCATGTCCAATGAAACAATTGGTACCCTTGCCTTTCTGACATCAGGTAAGTATACAACACACTGCTTTCCCAAAACATGCAGTGGTTAAGATCTGCTTCATTTGAGGGATCAGGCCACTGAGACTCTGTTGACAGTATCCTCCTCCACAGTCTGAGAGGAAGTGAATCACTAGAGAAGCTTCAAAAAGAATGATGTTGTCCATTGTTGACATGGGAATGAGGAAATAATGGTCATCCTCACACAACTTCCAGAAAGCATAAGTTAGTATCATTTTTCTTGAGGACACAACTTAGCCATATCAATATATCTGGGGGTGTTTGTGTTACCTGAAGAAAATATTCTTCAACTCTGGTTAAATGTGGTAGATCAAACAGAGATATTTATCTCTACTCCCTCTAGAGCTGCACTGTCCAGTTCAGTAGTCACTCGCCACATGTGGCTCTCAAGCATTTAAACTTTGGCTAGTCGGAATTGAGATGTGATATAAGTAGAAAATACACACTGCAAGACTTTGTATTTAAAAACAAAGTAAAACCTTTCATTAATAATTTTTATATTGATTATATATGAAATGACAACCAAGGATCACCAGACATTTGAGGAAATCCTCTAATGTGAAACACAGATAATAGATGAAAACTCTTTAAAACGGGGTCCCCAACCCCCAGGCCGTGGAGCAGTATCGGTCCACAACCTATTAGGAACAGGGCCGCACAGCAGGAGGTGAGCGGCGGGCGAGTGAGCGAAGCTTCATCTGCCCCCCATTGTTCCCCATCACTCTCATTACCACCTGAACCATCACCCCACCCCCACCCCCGGTCCATGGAAAAATTGTCTTACACGAAACCGGTCCCTAGTGCCAAAAAGGTTGGGGACTGCTGCTTTAAAATATCTTTATAATCTCAGAGGTATGAGAGAAGATACAGCATACATAAAACAGAAACAAAGAGGCAATACAAGGGATTATGCAAAGAACAAGAAGGAGCTCTTGGATATTGAAAATATAACTTCAGAAATTTTGAGAAGTCAGTAGAAGAGTTAGAAGATAAATTCAAGGAACTCTTCCATGAAAGTAGAACAGAAAAAGAGATGGAAATTAGAAGAGAAAACAATAAAATAAAGGATCAATCTAGGAAGTGTCAAAAGAGAAAATGAAAGGACGTTATCAAAGAAATAATACCCCCCAAATTCCCCAAAACTAAGAGAGTCTAAATTAAAAGGAGCCACCAAGTACCCAGCACAGGGAATTTTTAAACCCCCACACTAATGTATATCATTGTGGCATTTCAGAAAATCAGGGTAAAGAGAGTATCCTAAAAGGTTCCAGAGAAAAATCAGGTTATGTACAATGGTTTAAACATGAAAACATCTTTGAATTTCACAGCATTGATGTTTGAAGCTGGAACACAGTCCTGATGGAAAATATCTTTTCAGCCTAGAATCTTATAGCCAACCAAACAATTTTACCCTGTTTGAGGGTAAAATGTAAGGACATCTTCAGACATGAAGGTATCAAATTTACTTCCGGTGTACCCTTTTTTGAGAAGCTACAAAAGGATGAATATACTCCATCAAAATGAAGGAGGAAAGTGGAATCCTGTAAGAGAGATGCAAAGGAAGTTCCCAGGCTGATGATAGAGGTAGCTTGTATGACCACCACACCATAGGCCTATAAAACAAGGAGTCCAGATTGGAGTGATGAATGGAAGCTTCCAGAAAGAACATCTCCAAAAACTATTTTTGAGAGTTTTACATTTCTGGTGGAGAGTTTAGAAAGATTTAATGATAGGTACTCTGAAAATAAGCGGGGGGAAAAAAAGTATTAAAAAGTACATATATTGGGACTTTCCTGGAGGCACAGTGGTTAATAATCCGCCTGCCAATACAGGGGACACGGGTTCAAGCCCTGGTCAGGGAAGATCCCACATGCTGTGGAGCAGCTAAGCCCATGCGCCACAACTACTAAGCCTGCGCTCTAGAGCCCGCGAGCCACTACTGAGCTCGCGTGCCACAACTACTGAAGCCTGCACACCTAGAGCCCATGCTCCCCAGCAAGAGAAGCCACTGCAATAAGAAGCCTGTGCATCACAACGAAGAGTAGCCCCTGCTTGCTGCAACTAGAGAAAGCCCGTGTGCAGCAACAAAGACCCTTGCAGCCAAAAATAGTAATAAATAAAAAAATTTCTTTAATTAAAAAATACATTATTTTAAAAATAAATAAAAATAAAGTACATATTACTTTATATATATAATCATCAGAATACTATGTGGCTCTGCTGTATATGATATTTACATAATCTTAATGACAAAGTCTAAATTATTTCACCAAAGATTTGTTTATATATTAGGGGAATTTGTATTTGGGGAAGAGGGATAGCAATGAGAGCTAAACTCTCATCAGTAGTAGAGTCAACAGATAATGACTAAAATTGAAAAATTAAGAGCCAGCAGTACTAAGCAAGCCTTATACTACTTGGCTTGTTGCACTTGGTATTTATTTATTTATTTATTCATTCATTCATTCATTCATTCATGCCATGACCTAGCAGTTCCTTACAAATTTGTTATAGGAAGTAATGTCTACAAGATAGGTACACAGTGAAATTCATCAATTAGTGAAATGCTTATAATAGGAAAAAATTGAAAACAATAGTAATGTCCAGCAATAAAGATAGAGTAAATAAATAACTCATGGTGCAGTCACACATTGGAAAACTATGTGGCCATTAAAAAGGGTATGAATCGTCACTATCCTATAGAACTTTATGTGATGGAAATGTTCTGTAAATCTGGACTGTCCAATACTATAGATACTAGCCACATGTGGCCATTGAACACTTGAAATGTGGCTAGTGTATCTGAAAAACTGAATTTTTAATTTAATTTTAATTAATTTAAATAGTCACATGTGGCCAGTGGCTACCATGTTGGACAGCACAAGAACCTATATTTACTGAAATGGTAAGGTATTTACAATATCATTAATGAAAAAAGTAAGTTACAGAATATGTACAATATGATAACATTTTGTTTTATAAGCATAATATGTATGTAAATATGGACAGAAAAACTAGAAGCATATATTAACAAAATGTTAACAGTGTTTACATCTGAGTAGTAGTTTTTATATTTTGTTTGCTTTTCCTTGTCTAATATTTTCTAATATTACTGCAATGAAAATGTTTTGTTTTGTTTTTTGCGGTACGCAGGCCTCTCACTGTTGTGGCCTCTCCCGTTGCGGGGCACAGGCTCTGGACGCACAGGCTTAGCAGCCATGGCTCACGGGCCTAGATGCTCCGCGGCATGTGGGATCTTCCCGGACCGGGGCACGAACCCGTGTCCCCTGCATCGGCAGGCGGACTCTCAACCACTGTGTCACCAGGGAAGCCCAAAAATGTATTTTAAAAAATAACAGTCCCGGGCTTCCCTGGTGGCTCAGTGGTTAAGAATCCGCCTGCCGATGCAGGGGACACGGGTTCAAGCCCTGGTCCGGGAAGTTCCCACACGCCGCGGAGCAATGAAGCCCGTGCGCCACAACTACTGAGCCTGCGCTCTAGAGCCCAAAAGCCACAACTACTGAGTCCTCGTGCCCCAACTACTGAAGCCCACGCGCCTAGAGCCCGTGCTCTGCAACAAGAGAAGCCACCACAGTGAGAATCCCACGCACCGCAACCAAGAGTAGCCCCCGCTCACCGCAACTGGAGAAAGCACGCGTGCAGCAAGGAAGACCCAACGCAGCCAAAAATAAATAAATACAATAAATTAATTAATTTTTTTAAAAAATTAATTAAATTAAATTTTAAAAAAAATAGCAGTCCCCAGAGGTCTCCAAGTAAAACTCTAAGACATTGTAAGTTGAAGATTGCTAATGGATTGAGTTTTCACAGACTTTGGCTTTTTTTCCAGAGATCAAATCCCTCTTTGTGCATCCTTTCCTGGCTGAGCGCATCATCTCCATGCTGAACTACTTCCTGCAGCACCTGGTTGGCCCCAAGATGGGGGCCTTAAAAGTCAAGGACTTCAGTGAATTTGACTTCAAACCCCAGCAGCTCGTTTCAGATATCTGCACCATCTACCTAAATCTTGGGTACCTGAGATTTAATTGGGCAGGCCAGAGGCCTTGCTCATGTTTTAACTGGGGGTTTTGACAATGCAATGACTAGCTGGTAATTATGTGGAAATAGAAAGGAAATGGTTTGTTTCTAGTTGGCTGATGAAGGAATCTTCTATAGTTTTAAATAATGAGATTTTGTACGACCTGTGGGACGTTATTTGGAATTTCCAACATTCTGCCTTGATCTGTGCAAAGATAAACTTTACTGATTGTTGCATTGTTTGGAAAAGCAGTATATTTTTAAGGTCATGAGATACTTGATAAGACTTCCTTCCTAAAAATTAGAAGAAATCATTCTATATCAAAAGAACATTCATGGTATATAAGTGATGGGGAACTTTGTTCCTCAACCCATCCATTATTGCCCTCTTTGACCTATCCTCTGATGCTCAGTTTCTTTCTGATGCTGACCTTCTAGGGATGAGGAGAATTTCTGTGCCACCGTGCCCAAGGATGGACGTTCCTATTCCCCAACTCTCTTTGCACAGACAGTCCGAGTCCTGAAGAAAATAAATAAGCCTGGGAATATGATTGTGGCTTTCAGCAACTTAGCAGAGAGAATCAAGGTAAGGAGGAGAATAATTTGCTTATTAACATGTTCAATAAAAATCATGTCAGGGGCTTCCCTGGTGGCGCAGTGGTTGCGCGTCCGCCTGCCGATGCAGGGGAACCGGGTTCGCGCCCCGGTCCGGGAGGATCCCACATGCCGCGGAGCGGCTGGGCCCGTGAGCCATGGCCGCTGGGCCTGCGCGTCCGGAGCCTGTGCTCCGCAACGGGAGAGGCCGCAGCAGAGGGAGGCCCGCATACCACAAAAAAAAAAAAAAAAAAAAAAAAAATCATGTCAACTCAGCCATTCTGCTTTTTTACCCAATTTGAGGGGGGAAAAGAGTATTGCGTTGAGAAAATATAAGTAGCTGATTCTTCCTGATTAGTCAGTAGCTAAAACTACCATATTCTTTAATAGTACTACTCTTTTCAGTATGAGGGTGAGAACAGAAAAATAATTTAAGAAGCTTCTACTAAAAGAAAAGAGGGCTTCCCTGGTGGCGCAGTGGTTGCACGTCCGCCTGCCGATGCAGGGGAACCGGGTTTGCGCCCCGGTCTGGGAGGATTCCCACATGCCGCGGAGCGGCTGGGCCCGTGAGCCATGGCCGCTGGGCCT
>NC_041229.1:14090267-14112607 GCF_002837175.3 Physeter macrocephalus | reverse complement strand
AAAAAAAAAATAATAATAAAAAATAAAAAATAAAAGAAAAGAATTTACAGATTTTTAATAGGCTGTTTTTATGAAAACTTCTCTGTACAGTGTTACCAATAGATTTGAAAATCTATGATATTATTGCAGAACTTTTTAGAATACAATTCAAGATTAGTAGCTTTTAGTCACTGATTTTTATTGATTTTTCTCTGTTCTCTCTATTTGTAGTTGGTAGTTGGCTTATATAGGAATGGCCATACATTTTAAAGATTAAAATACTGTATTGTACTCAGCTAATCCCTTTCGTTGGAGCAGCTTCATTTGCATTTATGAAGAAGGAAACATTATGGCATGGAGTCTAATGGAAAACCTTCCTAATTGATAACAGTCTTCCCTTCATTGAGTTACTTTTTTATTGAATTGCGCTTCATCCTTGCCTAGAGCTTAGGCAGATGGATCGCTGAGGAGCTAAAGTTCAATCAGATGTTGAAGCCACTTTTAAATTCCCATACCTGTTTGTACCTAAAACCGGAAACTGCTTTTCATACACAGACTGCATGAGTAACTCTGTAATTATACAAATAATAACCCCCTCCAACCCCCACCCCTTACAGCCGGGCTGTTGTCAGAAGGATGGATGTTGTGCGTGGTGTGGTTTTTTTCCCTGTTAACATTTAAATCCATTTCTGGTCATGGCTGCTAGCAGCTAAGCCAAACTGAAGATTCAGAGTTGGGGCTGAATGTTAAATTTGCTCCTATAGTATCCATATTGGCTTGTTTAGAACGTAAAGCTAAGAATTGTTACTGTTGCCGTAAAGGGTTACTAACAATAACCCTTGAAGATGAAGGTATAGTCATTGAGCATTTTGAGTTCAGCTGCTTCTGTGATTTCCCCGTAACTACCCGGTGTTTGTGCTCAGTCTCTAGCAGACCTCCAGCAACAGGAAGAGGAGACCTATGCAGATGCCTGTGATGAGTTTCTGGATCCCATCATGAGCACACTGATGTCTGACCCTGTGGTGCTGCCATCTTCCAGAGTCACTGTGGATAGATCCACCATTGCCAGACATTTGCTCAGGTAAGCCAGCCCCCAAAAGCAGCCTCAAGAGTACAGGTATACATTTGTCTGCTGTCATCTTTTACTCCCAGTACAGTACTGTGCACCCAATAGGTACTCCACATTGTTGATTTATTAACGTATTGTGTTGAGGAGGCATTTTGGTAGAAGTATATCACTTGATTGTTAAGGATTTCAACATCCAAAACAAGACACCTGTTGAGAAATGCTGGAGCTAACCTTACCTCTTCCTTCCTCAAGGAAATAATTTCTATCAATTATAAAGTATGTCAACGTGGAGTACAGGTTGACTTGAAATTGTTTTAATTTTACTTTAGTTGTAAAAATATAAAAGATTGAAAAAAAAGAAATTCAGGTTGTACACTCATCATATGGGTTTACCCACATTCTGCTGCAGCTGTTGGACTCAGCCATGGTGACTACAAGTTTTCCCCAGCCTGCCTACTCTAAGTGCAGCATTAGAAAGAAATGGGTACTGAGAGACTCTGCCTATTTAAAATGAAGTTATATAAGTTGACCCAGATCTAGGGAAATAATGTTTTTTAAATATTGGAAAAAAGGATGTTTTACTTGATGGTATTTGGTATTAAGCACTCGCTATATGCATGATGCTGTGCTGGGTAGTATGTCTTTTCCAAAGTGTCAGTGAGAATTTATATTTTTTCATGGCTTCAGAATACAGAGAGAAGGTATGTCATCTTACCTATGAGGAAGCTATAATCTGCATTTACTTGAAGAGCAATCAGCTAGCTAAATCCAGTGTCAGCCTACAAAGCTTTATCCCTTAACACCTTATACTGTTTCAAGAGTCTGTCAGTAAAAGTACAAACAGCTCTTGATGCTGACATGATTGTTATAGGGTCTCTGTCTTGGGGAAATGGAATCAAATACCATCTGAAGAGCAATGTTGAGATAAAGTTTGTTAAGCGGAGAGACAAAGTAGCTAAAAAATCTGCAAAAAAACTGAAAAACCTCCCAGATCACTCTCTCTCATCCCATTCTTTGTAACCTCAAGTCAGCACTTGATTCAGAATCATAATACACTCTAGCTTCAGTCTCAAGATGAGATGCCTAGGTATTCTCTTTTTGGCTGAAGATGTTAGAACTTACGGAAATAACCCCATTTCTCTTTTTCTCTTTGTCTCAGTGACCAAACAGATCCCTTTAACCGTAGTCCCCTCACCATGGACCAGATCCGGCCAAACACAGAACTAAAAGAAAAAATCCAACGGTGGCTCGCAGAGAGGAAACAACAACAAAAGGAGCAATTTGAATAAATACTGTGACCTAAACAAACCAAAAACCAACCCCAGAGTGTAGATAAACAATTGTTTGTGGTTTCTCTCTTTCTGGTTCTGTTCCTTTCCTTTTTCTTGCTTGCTTTTTTTTTCTTCACCCTTTACTAAATTAGAGAACTGCTCTTTCTTAAATTATGATAATTAAAATTCCTAAGAACTTTACAGTGCTCCTAGCTTGCAGGAAATTATACTTATAGCATCACCACGTTTGGAAATCATCACTAATTTTTACCCTTTGTTATATCTCTTCCTGTTCTTTCTTCTTCTTCCTTTTCTTACCTTAAATTACATTAACTTCAACTACTAAAACCTCCTGCCACCTTACTATTTCTCTTCAAGAACTGCTCAGACATCTTTGGTGAGCACTGCTTTTAAGTATATGATGTCACGTATTTCAGTGACAGCTGATATCAGAAAGTCCTGTGTTATCAAGGTATTTACTAGACTTTATGACCCAGACTTCAGCCCTTTTCCTTGTTACAGCTCTGCAATGTTACAGAATAACATTTTGTATAAAAGCAGATACCTTGATGTTTGAGTAGATTTTTGAATAAGATGAAAGATGACATGAAAAAAATCTTACGCAACCTCAGTTGGTAGCTCTTAGTTTTGTGTTATCTTGTAACTCAAAGATACCTTGGAGGCCAAACACTCCCCCATGGAGTTGTCATTACCACAGAAAATTTAGCCCTATAATATTTTTAGGAGGATTGGTAGAACAAATTTGCAGTTTTGACACTTTATTCAGAAAATTCCGAGGTGAAAAAAGAAGGCTGTTGGGCCCTTTTCATCTACTGGAAATCAAGGACTAGGCTTGATTAGAAAAGTTAGGCAGGGCTTCCCTGGTGGCGCAGTGGTTGAGAGTCCGCCTGCCGATGCAGGGGACACGGGTTCGTGCCCCGGTCCGGGAAGATCCCACATGCCGCGGAGCGGCTAAGCCCGTGAGCCATGGCCGCTGAGCCTGCGCGCCTGGAGTCTGTGCTCCGCAACGGGAGAGACCACAACAGTGAGTGAGAGGCCCGCTAACCGGAAAAAAAAAAGGCAACAAATATTGTAACTATGAAAAATGTCATTTTAAGACACTAATATCAGCAGTATATATATATATATATATATATATGTATATATATATATATATATATACACACACACACACCTACATACACATACCATGTACATTTTTATATTGGTCTAGTGTAAACAGAGTACCACTTTATATTGTCTCTTCCATGGTAAGATGTATGCAGTGTGTGGCCATGTTTAACTGTAAAATGTATATAGTTAACGTTTGTTTGGGCTTATGACCTGACTTCTAAGAGCTGCTTCTAACTCAGCCTTAGGTCATCAATTAACAGAGCAGGAATTTGAGCACAACCTTGTCCACAAACCATTTTAAATACCCACTTAGCCCTATGTAGTTAGTAGATGGATGGGCCCCACTTTTAAAAGTTGAGCCTGAGTTCCCTACTGAGTTGTGCAGCTTAACATGCTGAGTGAGGCACATTCCCCTATGGACTGTCTATATCACTATCCCTCTAAGCCCGAAAATATAACTGACAAGAAAAGTGGTATGATCTAGAAACGGATCATTGCTTCATTTAGAGGATATTATTGTTAACCATGGCCTCTTTCAAATAAGATGGTAGTTTTACGGTAATCCAACACAAGTTGTTATAAGCAGTCCTTGATGTGTTTTTGATGGTATCAGCTGGAAACCCTCAAGTCAGAGGGCATTCCACACTAGATATAAAGTAGATGTTGCCTATTGCTGTGCTTAATAAATGAAAAAGGCAGTCTAGGACTCTCGCAAATGCCAGAATGTAAGATAGTAATTCAGTATGCTCCCTGGGCCTTTAAGGCATGGGTTGACAGAATTTATTTTCTTAAAATGAGCTTCATTTCATATTTATTATCCTCCTTTACTTCTCTGAGAATGAACTGTATAAAATAAGCTTCAATTTACTTGCATTTATCTTCCAAATCCAATGTAGTAGGATATTTTCATTTTTAAAAGAAGTGGGGAAAAGACCAGAGTTTTATAGGAGAAAATTGGAGGAAAAAACGGGCACAAAACCTCAGAAGGCAGCTGTTCCCAGCAGCTTTCTAGTTAACAACCTCTATGCTGCCTCTTGTATCTGTGTCTGTATTCTACTTCTGTATTAAGTCTTCAGATTGTAAGCCTTTTCTGGCAAGGTTTTTTGTTTTGTTTTGTTTTGTTTTAATCTCTTTTCCTGAAACTTTTTATGAATGGCTATGGCACCATTAATGCTGCTGAATATCTATAAACTCATCACAAAGGCAAGTGCGTAGCTTAAGGCCACTATTGGTAAGGAAACCAAGTGTCCTCTGTGCCTTTTTCCTTTCCTTGAAGTAATTTAAGACATCCCAAAAATGAGACTCAAAAATTATGATCGTGGTACAACATGGTGCATATGTGCACTCGAAAGCTTAAAGAGGGCTTGTGTTTTCTGGAACTCGGAAGCAAGCTCTAAATGTATTAGAGCAGACTTTCTGACATACCTAGTTTTATGCGTTGGCTTTGCTAGCGTATGATAGGAAAGTGAAGACTCTTTAATCAGCTCTAGTATTGCTTACTAAGAGGGTAATACTAAACTTGGAAAATTAAGTAGGTTTTATCAAGCAATCTGGGTTTGTTTGTTTTTAATATAGTTTTTAATGGATATGTAAAAAGTGAAAGAAATGTCAAAGGTTTTTTAATGGTGCAGGTGAAGGTGCCAGTTGCTATTTGGTATCACACTCTACAAAAGCTTCATTACTTTATTTGATGCTGGTTACTAAGCAGCCATTGCACAGAGCATAAGTCTACTGGGTGCCTTTACAAGCCAGAGGCTGATGCTGCACTGTTGATGTCATGTGAGGAAATAATGCATATGCTCTAACTGCTTGGAAAAGAAAAAGAACCTAGAAACAAAGAAAATGAACAAAACGACAAAAAGTTTGATTGAAATAAAACTTGATCAACGTAACTGTATTTTGGAACATTCCAGGAAGGTTACTTGTTGTCATACTTGCCTGGGGGTGTTTGTTCAAAGCTTGTATTTAATAAATGAACATCTGACTTAACCTTTGTTGTCACTGCCTTTATTACAGTATCAAAAGCTAGTGGCGGGGCTTCCCTGGTGGCGCAGTGGTTGACAGTCCGCCTGCCGATGCAGGGGACGTGGGTTCGTGCCCCGGTCCGGGAGGATCCCACGTGCCGCGGAGCAGCTAGGCCCGTGAGCCATGGCCGCTGAGCCTGCGCGTCCGGAGCCTGTGCTCCGCAACGGGAGAGGCCACAACAGTGAGAGGCCTGCGTACCGCAAAAAAAAAAAGGCTAGTGGCAGTTCCCGAAATCCCTCTGAAAACTTAGAGGGCTCTGAACTTTACTTTTTTTTAAAGGTCTTATCAAATGTGTGGCCTGGCTGACCTAACCTGCCTTACCAGGTTTCTGTACCCTGGAGTTATCTTCAGATGAGTCTCAGGGCATGTTTCTTCCTAAGCAGTTCACTTTTGGCTTCACTTTTCTTCATCTAGCCTAAACCCCAGGTCTTTCATTTTAATCATTCACTGTCAAGTTCCCCTTTCTTGCCCGTGTTTCTGCACCTCTGCTATGCAAAACCTCAGCCCAGATTAACCCAGCCATTTCCCTCTGCTCCAATATCCCAGCTACAGGCTACTGTTGGAGAAAAATGACACAAACTTTAGAATGGTGTGACCAACAACCCTTCTGTGTGTCCTTAACTTCAACAGCTATTCCAAACTTTAACTTCTTTCCTTAGATTTTTTCCCACCCTCCCACTTAACCTTCACACTCAGAAGACCTTGCCTTCTACTTCATAGATTTCAGAATTTCCACTTTCAAACCTCTCTTCCATCATCACATCTGTGGAAAAGGCCCCACAGTTTCAAGGCTAATGCCTCCAACCTTATTTCCAGCCTCATCAGGAATCTTGTCAATCCCGCTTCTCGATCTTCAATCTCTCCCTTGAGTTTCATATCTCATATTTGGTTTTCTGGCTGGTATTCCTTTATAGCCATATTTCTTCACTCTGGCTTCTATCCTAATTGAAACTGCTCTAGCTAATGTTTCTATATTGCTACATTAACTTCCTCATCCTTAATTTTACTTCTCTGGAGTATCAGGCAACTGAATCACTCCTTCACTGAAGCGCTGTTACTGATATCACTCCTAATTTTTCATTCCACCTCTAACCATTCCATCAATCAGAGTTTTACTTCTACTCAGGCTTCCCCGGGTCCATTACTTATTTTTCTCATCAAATGCCACATCCCTACGTATATCTTTCCTTCCAGTCATATTAACTATAAAGTTCAACTCCGTAGGACACAGCTGTTCTGTTATACATCAACCCAAGGATCTCCTTCTCTAGGAAGTCTTTCCAGATCAGCACCACGCCTAATCCGATACTAATGCCTCTTCTCTGTTTACATTGCAACCTCATCAGATCCCAACTCTGCCACTCACTAGCTACTGTGGCCATTTACCAATGCCAGTCTTAAATGGGCACACTACCTAACACATGGGCTTTCTTTAAATTCCAAAATGCCTGACAGACTGGAGGCCCTCAGTAAATGTGATTTTGTTCCTTATATCCCCATAGTTCCTTGCGACTGGTTAGGGAATTAGGGGAATTGGATTCCAATCCTAATACAGGATGCGGGGGAGACCAGGATTACAAAAGATCAACTAAAGGCAATGGGCTAAGTCAGCTGACAGGTTGTATGGCGCCTGCTCCGCCCCTAACTTTCCGTGTTTGACCTAGGACCCTCTCTGCCTTTGTAAGACGATCACGTTGGCCTAACTTGTCTCGTTCTCTCTGAAAAGCTGCAAAAGCACCCTGCGCAAAAAAAAAAAAAGTGGAGGTCTGCGCCACCGCAGGGCGCATGCGCCATCCCTCCTCGCGCCGGCCTTTCGGACTTCCCTGAGCGGCTGCCCCAAGAAATGCCTGTTTCTCTGCGGAATTCCGTTGTTTTTTACGTGCCCTCTGGTCTCATCTTCTCGTACCCACTTTCTCATTTGTGACTGAAGAAAATGAATTGGCCCACTGAATTCTGGAAAAATACTACGACACCTAAATATCTTGGACCGGCGCGGAAAGGGGAGGCCTGACCTTGGAAGCGGAACGGGGTCCTGCGGCAGGTCCTTCCGGGAGGGTGACATTCAGCCGGCTCGTCGGCGCGACGGGCTTCCCGTCTTAGAACCATGGCCCAGTTTGTCCGTAACCTCGCGGAGAAGGCCCCGGCGCTGGTCAGCGGTGAGCGCGGCATCAGCCCGCCGACGCGGGTACACGGGCGGGCGGAGAGGCCTGCGAGGGCCCGAGGGGAGGACGCGGGAGGCGGTCGCCCGAGCGGCCGGCGGGAGCCGTGGAGGGCACGGCCTGAACGGGGGCGGTGGGGGGGCGCAGGAGGCGGATTGGCGGCTCTTCTCTAGCTTTTCGCGGCTCTTCTTTAGCTTTCCGCTGGCCAGGCCTGCGGCTTGGGTTCTGTCAACAACCTAGAGATTCTGAATTCTGACCGCAGCAGCGAGCGGAGGGAGTGTGCAGGCAGCCGGGGTTCCCCAGCAGCCGCCGCCATGACCACCTTCGACCTCCACGAGGAGGAATAGAGAGGGGATGACTCCGCTAGTAGAGCGTGGGAGACGGCAGTCAGAGACACGTGAAAGCACAGAAATGCGGCCGCATCAGCTTGTCTGCTTCTCAGTTGGAGTATGTTGAAGTCTGCAGAATTTTTAAGGATGGATGACCTTTGGAACGTTGCCTTTGTATTCTGTCCTGGCCAGATTCTGAGATACTTCGCCTTTAATCTAAGGGAATTTTTAGGTGAAATGACGAACGAATATTCCTCCCCCGATAAGCATAAGAAGGGATACTTGTAAGCAGCAATGTTTATTACCATACGTTAGCGTTCGTGGGGATTTTCTGTTCGAAAAAGCTGGATGTATGCTTACTGGTAGAACGCTGTATTTCAGAACAAACTTGAGTAGTCGGAGCCCAGGGTAGTAGTCTTATGTCAGTAAATATTTCATTTGTCTGCTGGGTAGCAAGCTATTCATTTTATCCCCGTAGTGAGATCAGTTAAGTAGACGGAAGCTTCTTCGCTGGATGTGCTGTATTCTAGTAAGTGGTTGAAGCGCAGATCTCTGAACGGCTTTCGCTCAAATTTTCTTCGTTGTCTCCTCCCTTTTCTCCATCAGCAGTCGAACAATGAGTTACTGAATGCTGACAGTGTCAGATACTTTAAATACTTGATCCTCTTCTCCTACAGAACCCCACAGTCCACTACTATTATAAGTTTACACACTTTACCAAAGAACTTAAATTTACAACTTGACTAAGATAAAGCTCTACATTTTTACATAATATAAGGAGAAGGAATAGTGGCTTGATTATTTGGACTTTGTGGATGATTTGAGGCAAATTTTTTTAAATTTCAGGTGGATTTTTTTTTTCTCCTACCAGGGCTTTCACATCTTTTCGGTGGTGCATCTTGGGGACTTGCAAACTAATTTTAATGATAATTTACAAAAAGAAAAGTAATATGAAAATAATTATGAAATATATCAACCATTTCCTCTATTACTATGAATAATTGAAAGATATAGGTTGTTATTCTTCCAGAAGTACTCAGAAAGGAGAACTCAACTGGGGCCAGAATGTTAAAGTGGAGATGTATTTTGCTTCGTATCTTAGTGTATTAAATGTTAATGTTAAATATCTAAAATATTGCTAACTGTATCTGTTAATTCTCCTGGAGGACAAAGAAGCTTACAGAAATAAGTAATTTTTATTCCTCAAACTTCCCCGGAAAGGTCATAGAGTCTGGGTTTTTTTGGTTTTTGGTTTTTTTCCTATTAACTAAACTTGAGACTTTATTTGGTTCACCAGCTTTTCCAGTTAATCTCTTTCTGTTCCAGGAACCAATCCAGGGTACCACAGTGCAATGAGTTGTCTATCTCTCTAGTCTCCTGTGTGACAGTTTCCCAACCTTTCCTTGCCTTTCATGACCTTGACAGTCTCAAGATGTCTGTGTAGGTATCTGTCTAGATATCCTTTAAAGATGTTCCCCATTTTGGATTTGTCTGGTGTCTTGTCATGATTAGTCTGGAGCTATGGGGCTCTTGTTGTTTTTTTCTTTTTCTTTTTTCTTTTTATTTTTTCTTTGGCCACACCTCGCTGCATGCGGGTTTGAACCCATGCCCCCTGCAGTGCAAGTGCAGGGTCTTAACCGCTGGACTGCTAGGGAAGTCCCTGGAGCTATGGATTTTGAGAAAGAATACCACAAAAGTGAAGTCCCCTAATCACATATCATGATGTAAGTGATATCCATATAACATCACTAGTGAAGTTAGCTTTCATCACTTGGTTAAGGTAGTTTCACTCGGTTTCTCCTAAAGTTACTGTTTTTTCCTTTCCATACTGTATTCTTTAGAAGCAAGTAACTAAATTGGGGGAGGCAGGGGCAGGATTCTATCTCCTGTAAGAGGGAATATTTACATATATTTAAATAGAATTCTAATGTGAGAAAGATTTGTCTCTTCTTCCCCATTTTTTTATTCAGTCATTTATTGTATGGACTCACGTACATTTATTTCAAACTTTGTACTTCCAGTAGTACAGTAGTATGTTATTTATTTTGTTGCTCACATTGTTCCAGCTTTGGTCATTGAGAACTGTCACTTTGGCACCTCTGTCCCTTCGACATTCCCCTTTACTTTCTGGTACTACAAGATGCTTCAGACTTTTTTTTTTCTTCCCCTGCCATGCCACATGGCTTGCAGGATCTTAGTTCCCTAACCAGAGATTGAACCCAGGCCCCAGCAGCGAAAACGCTTGCGTCCTAACCACTGGACCACCAGGGAATTCCCCAGATTCATCTTATGTATCCCCTGCCCCAGCCTTCTCCAAGGAACCCTAGTTCCTTTTTTTTTTTTTTTTTTTTTTTGCGGTACACGGGCCTCTCACTGTTGTGACCTCTCGCGTTGCGGAGCACAGGCTCCGGACGCGCAGGCTCAGCAGCCATGGCTCACGGGCCTAGCCGCTCCGTGGCATGTGGGACCTTCCCGGACCGGGGCACGAACCCGTGTCACCTGCATCGGCAGGCGGATTCTCAACCACTGCGCCACCAGGGAAGCCCCCCCTGTTCCTTTTATTGGACAATTGTATTTTGAAACTAAGATCTAGGTACTGGATAAGTTCTTTGCCACTAGACTATGCTAGTCATCCCTTATTCATGGAACGTAAGTTCCAAGACCTCCAGTGGATGCCTGAAACCACAGATAGTACTGAATTGTATATATGCTGTTTTTTTCTATACATGCATACCTATGATGAAGTTTAATCTATAAATTAGGCACACTAAAAGATTAACAACAATAACTAATAAAACAGAACAATTAAAATACTGCAATAAAAGTTATGTGAGGGGGGCTCTCTCTCAGAATATCTTATTGTACTGTACTCACCCTTCTGATGAGTGAGATGTTATAATGCCTACATGATAGGATGAGGTGGGGCAGATGATGTAGGCATTGTGACACAGCATTAGGATGGAACAGGGACAGCACGAAATTTCATCACACTAAGAAAGGCACACAATTTAAAACTTATGGATTGTTTAGTTTTGGAATTTTCCATTTCATATTTTCGGACAGTGGTTGACTGCAGGTAACTGAAACTATGGAAAGCAAAATCACAGATATGGGGGCACTGTTGTACTAGAATATCATTGCCTCTAGGCCCTCTAACTGCAGCTTGCTGGCACTGCCCAGCATTACAAAAAAGTATGGTACCCACTATCGCTAGCCTGGGAAAAGATCAAAATTCAAAGTATCATTTTTACTGAATGTATATCACTTTCACACTGTAAAGTTGAAAAATTATAAGTTGAACCATCAAAAATTGGGTATCATCTGTATACTCACCCATGGGTGTGTGTATACACACACACACACACACACACACATATGACCATTGAACAATTTGAACAATGTGGGGATTAGGGATACTGACCCCCATGCAGTTGAAAATCCGAATATAACTTTACAGTTGGCCCTCCATATCCACAGTTCCACATCCATGCATTCAACCAACCTCGGATCGTGAAGTACCGTAGTACATATTTATTGAAAAACATCCACATATAAGTGGACCTGTGCAGTTCAAAGGTCAACTATAGTTGTTTCTTATTGATCAATCTGTATATCAAACTAAACATGGGTTCATATTGAATGTCTCCAACTCTAATCCAGTACCACAAGGTTTGTTCTTTTCTTCCACATCTGTAACTTCCCTCTGTTAACAGTGAGAAACCTGGCTCCCATCATCCACCATTCATTTACTTATATTTTGTTCATCCCTTGTATACATGTAAAGCAGTTTCAAACTTTTTAACCTAAACTCCCTGAGAAACAAATATACCAACTAAAGTACAGTGTTTGTATACATTGTACTGATTTGTTTGTTTGTTTATAAAGAATAATATATCTGTATGTTGAAGATAATTTTAAAGACTGTTGACTGTTAAACAAGACTTTGTTCTCTTTGATAGCGCCGTCTTACAGGCGTTGGCAGTTCTATTTAGAACTATCTGTTAGAGCTTTGGGTCTGCTTAAAGATTTACCCATGGCCCTAAGCCAGAGGATGATGGAGATATTAACTTTAAGAGTAGTGAAATACCTAAATACAGGCAGTTAATAATAGGGAAAGTACCAGGAGCTTTGGGTTATCTATCTTTAAACAATAGACACTTTATGGATGTTCGTGTATTTGTGCTATTTTTGTCAGCTATCTTGTAATTTTTTTAGATAAAATACTTTTTCTTTTGCTGAAATCACTACCATAGTCTCACATCTACCCTGGTTGTTAAACATTTTTTTTTCCTGAAATAGTAAATACCTTGAAGAATTTCAGCTTAATAACAGAGTTAAGTTTTGGCTGCTCTTAACAATACATGTAGACTTTATTTTTATTATTTGTGGTATTTTGAAGGAGGAGCAGCTGTGCTTTTGTTAATCCAGCACATATTGATGAGGATACCAAAAATGGGTACTAATTGGTATAATTCCATCTGGATTTGTGGCCAATGTAGTGATAAGTTTTAGTCTTATTCTTAAGGATGCCATTCTACAGAGCTCCTTCCCTCCCCTTCTGCACCTCTTCCCTCCAAATTTTTTGGTCTCTACAAGACAATATGGTTACATTGCTGCTGTTTTCTTGTTTTTGAACACCACTTCTAGTAACTTTATAGTTAACTAGATTTGCCATTCATAAATGAAGTACTAGTACTCTGGTACTGCCCACTAGTGAAGTCCTGGCATAATTGAATGTGCTTATAGCTTCCTGCCTGATTGAACTGTCCTGTGACACAGGTGTTCTGCATCTTTAAAAGCCTCTGGTTTCCAGGGAGCAGCTTTGACTTTTCACACCGGGTGCACATTTGGTACAAGCATTGAATGAATGTGATGCATGAATAAATATTTGTGTCCAGCCCACACATCTGCTTCTTTCGGTCTCTAGTGAGTTCATCCTGGTTTTTTGTTTTGTTTTGTTTTCCAGCTGCTGTGACTTACTCGAAGCCTCGATTGGCCACATTTTGGCACTATGCCAAGGTTGAGCTGGTTCCTCCAACCCCTGCTGAGATCCCTACAGCTATTCAGAGCTTGAAAAAAATTATCAATAGTGCTCAAACTGGTAGCTTCAAACAGCTTACAGTTAAGGTAACTATGGGCTAAATGAAAACGTATGTGCATAAAAGAAAATGTCTCCCCTTGGGATTTTTCTGTTGTTTTGATTAATATATGTATTTTTCAGTGAGGCTGAAACGAACATAATGAGAGATAATCTCTTTTTTGACTGTGGAGAAAGATACTTTGTAATTTTGTCATCTGGGTTGAAATAATTGGGCTATTTTATGTCTTAGTTTCCTATTAATCTTATAACAAAGAAGTGATCATTTTTACTGGGCAGCTTTTTTTTTTTTTTCTTTCCTATTCATTTAGTGTACTAAATAGAATGTCTTACTTTGCTGATTCTGTACTTTTTTTGTCTGTAGTCCTAAAACTATCCCCGATTTGGCCAAAAGATCTCTTGGTCTATATCACAGTCAAGCAGCTAACACTCATGGAGGGTAAAAGTACCAAAACCTAGAAGCATATAATATGATATGAAGGGTGGAGATAAAATCTAAAGACTTAAGAATTCTAAAGAATTGGAACTTGAGGACTTCCCTGGCGGTCCAGTGGTTAAGACTCCTTTGTGCTCCCAGTGCAGGGGGCACAGGTTCTGTCCCTGGTCAGGGGAACTAAGATCCCACATGCCACTCAGCACGGCCAAAAAAAAAAAAAGAAAAGAAAATTGGAACAAATTCACTTCCAGGTGCTAAAAGGAAAAGGCCCAATTTTGTTGTGGAAAGGTATTTTTTTCAACTGGAGTTTCAAGATCCATATTTGTGCTTGTGTGAACCGCTGTTTTCTGGAACTGTGTGTGTGTACTTTTTCTCTTTAGGGCAATAAAACATTGATCTGTGAAACTAATTACTGAATACTTGGAAAGAATTAAACCAAATAATAAATGAATAAAAATTACGTCTAAAGGGGAAGATAGAGCCCTTCATCTTTCAACAGATTTTCTTTGGCCAGACAGAAATGTCTGTTCAGAGACTTGCCTTCCTATAGCCATCCTTTCATATGAATGCCCTGTCTAAATGTGGCAGCTATTTCCAGGATGTGGGTTGTTTTAGGGCTCATAAAGTGTCTCATAAACTAATAATGAAAGGGTTAAGTCAGTTCAGATCTCTAAAGAATGCTTTGAAAGAATTTATAAGCTCTGGCCTACTTACCTTACATAATTGAAAGTTCAAGGGTTCTCAGCAGTTAAAGTTAACATCAGTAATTCTTGACTTTGACTAAAACTCCCTTTTAATTTGAATAGCATCCTTATATTCTCTGTCACTTAATCCTGGAAAAGAATAGTTTTAAATATATAAGAAAAAATGTACATTAAAATTTGTGCTTCTTTTTTCAGGAAGCTCTACTGAATGGTTTGGTGGCCACTGAGGTGTGGATGTGGTTTTATGTTGGCGAGATCATAGGCAAGCGTGGCATCATTGGCTATAATGTTTGAAGACCAATCTTTGCTCTGTTATTTGGGTGTTCTTGGACCGTGTGTGAGCAGACTGCTATTTGAATAAAATAAGACAATGTGTCAAAATCAGTGTTTTCTCTGTCAAGCATTACATGGAAGGTCACAATTTCTCTTGATATTAAGTTGGGTTGTCTTTTGCTTTAATACATTAATACAGCTCTAAATGCATGTCTTTGCTTAGCCTGCAATTTGAAAGGATAGATATGAATATACCAACCTGGTATGTGTATATATGAGGATAGCATTTTACTTTGAAGGCTTGAAATAAATGATATTTAAGCTTAATTTTAGCAAAGTTGGGGAAAGGCTTTGAGAAAACAAGAACTTGTTCCAGTAGGAGAAAAATAATACCATGTGCCAAACATGGTATATACTAGTTAAATCACCTAGTATAAAGAATACAATTTGGACTGTTTTTCTTTGCTAAAATCAGAGAAAGACCCCTTTGACAACAGCTGTGTCTGTAAATGTAGGGGTACTTTTTGTCAATTTGAATATAGCTTCCCCAAAAGAGACCAGCCGGGTGATATTCTGTGTGTCTTTGTAACATCTTTAACACTAGGACAGAGAATGAAAGCAATGACCTATGTTTTCAATCTAATTTTGATATGTTATTAATCTTTTTTTAAGGACCTATCTTTACAAAAATAAAATATCCTATAGATATTTAACAGGATTATAGTTTAGTATTGTCCATGGGTCAAAATAGTATATTATGTCCTGAAATAAAAACAAGTGATTGGTATCAGTCTGTCATTTTGAGCCGCTTTATTGAGGATTTGGGAGCGACTTAATCATTCATTGGCTTTTCCTGAGGTTCTTACCATCTATGAATGTCTCGTTGGTACGTTTCTAAATCTGTTGTAACTCTCTTTGCAGCCACTGCACAACATGGAATACCAGCTGATGATAAGCAAAAGATGATTGCATATTGGAAAAGCATCATGGCTCACAATATAGTATTAATCCTTTAATAGTATTGAACCTTTATCCAGTCAATTCCAAATTTACCAGCTGGTTTTGAACACTGCTGCTTTAGCCAGTAAAGGGCACAGCTTTTCTTTGTGATAGGCAAGAACTCAGCAAGGAGAGACTGCTACTCTCTGAACTGTGAAGTAATGCCTAACTTACTGCAGGTGGTCAAAACTGAAACTACCTCTTTTCAGAAAGCATTCAGTAACTTAAAATATGCATAGCAACGGACAGAAAAGACACTACGGCAATAATGGTGATTTTCCTGAATTTTTCTATTGCATACGTGAGTGAGCAGTGCAATTAATTTTTTAAAAATTTAAAGGTAGGGCTTCCCTGGTGGCGCAGTGGTTGAGAGTCCGCCTGCCGATGCAGGGGACATGGGTTCGTGCCCCGGTCCAGGAAGATCCCACATGCCGCTGAGCGGCTGGGCCCATGAGCCATGGCCGCTGGGCCTGCGCGTCCGGAGCCTGTGCTCCGCTATGGGAGAGGCCACAACAGTGAGAGGCCCGCATACCGCAAAAAAAATAAATAAATAAAAATTAAAAATTTAAAGGTGTGAGATCAGCTAGCACTAGTAAGAACCTACAGAGGCCACGTTGATTCATGATATGTAATGTGATTTTATTTTAACTACATGGTCACACCAGAAGGTCCTCAAAATAAATATTTACCCGCTGAGCGGCTGGGCCCATGAGCCATGGCCGCTGAGCCTGCGCGTCCGGAGCCTGTGCTCCGCTATGGGAGAGGCCACAACAGTGAGAGGCCCGCATACCGCAAAAAAAATAAATAAATAAAAATTAAAAATTTAAAGGTGTGAGATCAGCTAGCACTAGTAAGAACCTACAGAGGCCACGTTGATTCATGATATGTAATGTGATTTTATTTTAACTACATGGTCACACCAGAAGGTCCTCAAAATAAATATTTACTACTCACTCCACTGCTACTTCCTCCTCCTTTGCCACATGGCACACCTCTGGTGTATGGTGGCTAACAGTGTATGTACAGAATTTTCTTGGGTTAAAATAGCAGTGGACTCTGAAGCGGCCACTTGACTTCTGCAGGCCTGTTATTTTTGTCCTCCTAAACCCCAGATGTCTTGCCTCCTAGCAGCAGAGAACTGTTCAGACTGTCTTTCACTGAATTTTTGTGTGCCAAGTGTTTGCCACTGGCAACTTAAGTTTGAAGTCAGATATTTTTGGTGCATCTCCTAAATCCAGGTATGCTAAATGGTAGAAACATTCATGAACAAGACTGTTACCTGTTTCACAGAGCTTGATCTGGTGAGACAGGTAACTATGCATGCAGTTAGAGTACCATGTGGCTTGTGAACGGAAACCCATTGAAGGACTTAGACAAGGCACAATCCCTGCCTTCACTTTGTATAGTCTAGCAGCAGCGGGCAATTTCAAATCCATTAACAAAAGCTAGGGTAGAAATATGCATGGGGTGCATGTGGTCTTAAAGTTATTAAACATAAATTGTCAATAAACAGCAAAGCCTTCCTGAGACTTGCATTTCAAGACCACATTGAATGTGATTCTGTCCACATTGCATACTTAATCCTCTGTTCTATACGCCTCAGCATTACTCTCCTTGGATGAGCTTTTTTCTTTTCCACTTACTTTTATATACCTAAGTACATATTCTGCCCTGATTTTTAAGGATAGCTCAATATAATTTACTTTTTTAACATCTCATGTTTGTATAGCACTTTACATTTTCACTATCTCATTTAGCCCTCAACTTCCCTCTGAGGCATGTGGCACAAATGATAGACCCACTTAAGACATTTTTGATCAGAGACATACTACAGCCACGGGTTAGTTTCTGCAAAAAATCCCCTGGTCAGTAATGTGTTAAGAAGTCAGGAACTAAGTAGAAACACTCAGTGATTTGGCTAGGATCCCATGAGTAATCCGTAGAACCGCAAGTTGGGTCCAGGTGGTGATCCCATGTGTAGCCTCTGCCCTGCCTTCACACCTTGTAGACTCCCTTACGTTGTTTTTCACGGTTCCATTCTGCAGTGCTTTCTGTATATTCTCAGTCTTTTGCCCTACTGTCAAGCTGTTTAAGCTTTCTTGGCAAATCAGATGTCAGCCTACCTAATCTTATATAAAGTGATATCTAGCTTTGTGAGACTTAGTATTTCCTAATTAATATGGTTTTCATTTCTACTGGAATACGAATTGGTATGATCAGGATGACTCTTGAGATAAATACAGTAGCAATTCCACCAGAGATT
Organism: Physeter macrocephalus; assembly: GCF_002837175.3. NCBI lineage: Eukaryota > Metazoa > Chordata > Mammalia > Artiodactyla > Physeteridae > Physeter > Physeter macrocephalus. The sequence continues at coordinate 14,094,868 of NC_041229.1, read as the reverse complement.
CCCTTACCAGGAAACTTAACACTAGGCCTGCTTACCAAATGAAAGCCCCCGATACTATTAAAATACTGATAAATACATGCAAGGCCCTTGACAACATGCCTTCAGCCTTGATGTAATCACATTTTGCTACCAACCAGGGTTTCAGCCACACAGCTTCTAACCAGTCCCCGTAAAAACTCAAAGCTTTAAATCTAGTTTTCAGATTACATACCCACTGCCCCTGATTGTTGTAGTTTTCTACCAGTCACCAGGCCACTCTTCATTTTTTTTTTTTTTTTTTTTTTTTGCGGTACACGAGCCTCACTGTTGTGACCTCTCCCGTTGCGGAGCACAGGCTCCGGGCGCGCAGGCTCAGCGGCCATGGCTCACGGGCCTAGCCACCCCGCAGCATGTGGGGTCTTCCCGGACTGGGGCACGAACCCATGTCCCCTGCATCGGCAGGCGGACTCTTAACCACTGTGCCACCAGGGAAGCCCTCTTCTTTATTTCTTGATAAATTTTTTTCTCCTGGCTTTCTGTCAGTCTACAAAACGGGTTCTGTCTTAATTCTTGGCCATTTCAACATACACGTGGATCAGTAGTTTTCAAAGTAAGGAAACTTGGTAATGAAAATTCTCAGGTTCTACCTAGGAACAGGGGGTGGGATCTGGCAATCTCTGAATTGGCTCTCCGTTTAATTCTGATGCATGCTAAAGTTTGAGAACTATTGACATAAATTGTCCTTCCAACACACTGGGCTCAGTTCCCTTTAAAAGTCCAATGATTATGTCTCACCTTCCCTGGGCGTTCATTCCTGTTGTTACCAAGGAATTTCAGCCACTCCATAGTTTCAATTTCACGCATCCCTCTCTCTGACCACCTATAATCTTTCCAGCCCATTCCCTGTAATATCCCAGGTATATTAATTTGGAGTCACCATGACCATCAATAAATCGATGCTGCCATCTCCCTCACCACCTCGATGTCCCCTCTTCTCCCGGCTTATTTATATTCCATGGTCAATCGGGACCACTCTCTTGAATAAACCCTGAACTTTACCTCTCATTTTGTTGTCCTCATTTGCCAAAACCACATCCTCGGCTAAGTCTGCTTAGTCTGTACTTGCACCCATGTAGCTGAATGTAGCTGGAGGAAACAGCCAAGGTGGTTACTCTCTATATTCATGATCAGAATCTTCAGATGGTACCTAGTACTACCTGACAACCACACTGTGTTTTCTTGGGCCACGATTATTTCTGTCAGCAGATGACCTTGCTTACTACTTAACTAAGAAAACTGAAGCAATTGGAGAACTTCCATTGGCTCCCACAGCATCATTCTCACATACTGTCTGCACCCATAAATATTCTCCACCTTGCCTATACTAGATAGTTCATGTGCCTTTTTTTTTCTCTTTCTTTCTTTTGGTTTGTTTTGGCCCTGCAGCTTGTGGGATCTTAGTTCCCTGACCAGGGATCGAACCCAGCCCCTCGGCAGTGAAAGTGCAGAGTCCTAACCGTCGGACCACCAGGGAATTCCCAATTCATGCTCCTGTTTAAAGCCAATCCCTCCATTCAATGTCTTTGTGCCATCATTTCTCCCCTTTTCCTGTTGTTTGTGTGTTGTTCCTATGAGTGTATACACATATTATCTATCCCACCTTTTACAAAATTAGCCACCTTTTGCAGCAAAACACCTCAAAAGTTGTCAATATTCAGGGCCTTCCCTGGTGGTCCAGTGGATAAGACTCCACACTTCCAATGCAGGGGGCCCAGGTTTGATCCCTGGTCGGGAACTAGATCCCACATGCCGCAACTAAAGATCCCTCATGCCGCAACTAAAGATCCCACATGCCACAGCGAAGATCCCGCGTGCAGCAACTAAGACCCGGTGCGGCCTAAATAGATAAATAAAATATTTTTTTGAAAGTTACTGATATTCAGTGTATCCAAATCCTGTTCTCCCTTCAACCAATTCCAATCCAGCACTCATTCCTACCACTCCACTGAAACTGCTCTTCTGACACTTTAAATGGGTCACTTCTCAATCCTCATTTTACTTGCTCTTTCAGCAATATTTGACTCAGCTGACTATTTCCTCCTGCTTGATGCACTTTCTGATAGACTTGACTTCCAGAACTTTCCTTTGGCCTTCCTTCTTCCTTACTTTTTGTTCACGTCTCAGTTTCCTTTTCTGGTTCCTCCTTTCCCTGGCAGCCTGTCTTTGGAATATCCCAAACATAAGGCTCAGCTCTCTCGCTCTCTTTCTCCCTCTCTCTCTCCCTCTCTCTCATCATTCCACTGCAGATCTCATCCAGTCTCCTGGTTTAAATGACACCTCTTAACTGATGACTCTCAAATTTATAGCTCTAGGGCTTCCCTGGTGGCGCAGTGGTTGAGAGTCTGCCTGCCAGTGCAGGGGACACGGATTCGTGCCCCGGTCCGGGAAGATCCCACGTGCCGCGCAACGGCTGGACCCGTGAGCCATGGCCGCTGAGCCTGCGCGTCCCGAGCCTGTGCTCTGCAACGGGAGAGGCCACAACAGAGAGAGGCCCGCGTACCGCAAAAAAAAAAAAGAAAAATTTATAGTTCTAGTCCCTACCTCTCCTCTGAACTCTAGGCTTATATGCTGCTACACCTCCACTTGGGTGTTTAATAGACATCTCAAACTTAGTATATCCAAAGTGAACTCCTGATTTCCTTCCCCATCCCCATCCCAAACCTGTTCCATAGTTTTCTCCCTCTCAGCTTATGGCAACTCTATCCTTCCAGTTGCTCAGGCTAAAAACCTTTGGAGTCATCCTTGACTCCTGTCTTTCATGTTCCATATCAATCCTTCAAGAAGTCCTATTGGTTCTACCTTCAAAATATGTCTATTTCTTACCACCTCCACCACTAACACCAAGGCGCTATCATCTCTCACTGGGATTGCTGAAATGCCCTCTTAAATGGCCTCCTGCTGCCAAGCTTGCCTGTCTACAGTCTATTTACATCAGTCAGAGTGATTGTATGAAAGTGTAAGTCATACCATGGCACTCTGCTCAGAACCCTCAATGGCTCCCGCCTCACTCAGATTTGAAGCTAAAGTCCTTACTGTGGGCCACAAGGCCCAACAAGATCTGGCTTTCCATTATATCTCTGACTTCATCCCCCTCTACCCTTCTCCTTTCTCACCCTGCCCCACTGGCCCCCTTGCTCTTTCTCAAACTCACCAGGCAACTCCTGCCTTAGCACTGACTGGTTCCTCAGTTTGGAATACTCTACCCCAAGATCTTCCCAGGGCTGGCTCCCTCACCTCATTCAATATTTTCAGTGTGGGCTTCCCCAAACATCCTAATTATAAATGCAAGAAACCTCCCTCCAAATACTCTTTTCTCCTACCCAGCTTTTTTTTCCAAAAATTTCAACTTCTAATATTCCACATGATTTACCGGATTATTATCTTTATTGTTTTACCTTGCTAAAATAAATGCAAGCCCCACAAAGGCAGAAATGTTTAAAAATCTATTTTCTTCACTGATATTATCCCAAGCTCCAAGCACATAATCACTCAATACAGATATGATGAATAAATTAATTTATCCATTAATGAATCTATACCTTTATAAATGCTGTTCTCTCGGCCTTTACCCTGTCTCTTTCTACCTGTACATCTCTGTTCCACTTTGAGAAGTCTTTTCTGATTTTCCCAAACTGCTTCCCTTTCCCCTCCTGTTGGGCCTCTTATAGCACACATCACTGTACCCTAATGACACATTTACATTTGTTTATTCCCCTTGCTAAGCTTTTTAAGGAAGGTACAGTATCTAATTCACCTTTATAATCCTAGCCTATGCCATTATCTATCTGACTTGTCTATAGTAGGTTTTCAAACAGTAAAACAGCCAACTCTAGCTTACCGTGTTTGGTGCTAGGTTGATAAAACAGAGTTTAGTGGCAGTTTGCCACAGACGGAGATGCAGGCCTAGGGGACTCATTTCCTGAAGGCCTGCAGGCTGAGACTGCTACAAAGCTGATGCCAGCTGAGTCACTCCTGCATCTCAACCTCTAACTCTGAAACTCAGAGATTTGGATCCCTGATTATCAGCACTTCTCTACTAAGCAAGGTTAGGGCCGTGCTGCCTTCACATAAGACCTAGGGGGGAAGAATGAGAGGGTGGGCAGCAGAAGATCCTTTACAGAAGACCTAGCCTGAAATCTGAAAATCCCAGAAATTCCTTAGGAACTGATCATCTTAACTCCCTCTTTCTTTGCCACACCTGCCTTTCAGAAATTATACATTTCGGAGAGCTGAAAGAAGCACATCACATATAAGTTTATAGCACCACACTATTCCTCATAGGATTTACACATGCAGCCTATGGGTGGACTTTTTTTTATAACATCTTTATTGGAGTATAATTGCTTTACAATGGTGTATTAGTTTCTGCTTTATAACAAAGTTAATCAGCTATACATTTACATATATCCCCATATCTCCTCCCTCTTGTGTCTCCCTCCCACCCTCCCTATCCCACCCCTCTAGGTGGTCACAAAGCACCGAGCTGATCTCCCTGTGCTATGCGGCTGCTTCCCACTAGCTATCTATTTTACATTTGGTAGTGTATATATGTCCATGCCACT
>NC_041229.1:14087913-14090257 GCF_002837175.3 Physeter macrocephalus | reverse complement strand
TGGCTGAGTAATACTCCATTGTATATATGTGCCACATCTTCTTTATCCATTCATCTGTCGATGGACACTTAGGTTGCTTCCATGTCCTGGCTATTGTAAATAGATATGGGTGGATTTTTATAAGAATTATATGTTGGACTTCTTGCACAAAGTTAAAAAGGTTATCTTTAGAGCCTTGAAGTTTTAATGCATTCCAGTGTTGTCAAATCCAAAATCAATTCAAACACTGTTGTGTGGTTTTGAATTATAGACTACTTGTTAAAATAGCTATTGTTTCACCTAAGGACTGCCTGCATTTTTACCTTGATGTCATCTCACTTTGGGTCTCAAGAGGGTAGGGAAGTTAATAGAACAAGTGAATAACTATAGTTCTGAGATAACGGTGAATTCTAACATAATGGTAGAAAAGTGATTACCACTTTTGATGACCTTCAGGTGGAGTAATGGAAAGAAAACCATGTAAGCCCAGGATTGTTGTTTTGGGGAGTTTTTTTTTAAATAACGTGAGCCAGGCTTCCCTGGTGGCTCAGCGGTTGAGAGTCCGCCTGCCGATGCAGGGAACACGGGTTCGTGCCCCCGTCCGGGAAGATCCCACATGCCGCGGAGCGGCTGGGTCCCTGAGCCATGGCCGCTGAGCCTGCGCGTCCGGAGCCTGTGCTCTGCAACGGGAGAGGCCACAGCAGTGAGAGGCCCGCGTACCGCAAAAAAAAAAAATAAAAAATTAAATAAATAAATAAAGTAATGTGAGCCAAATAAATATTGTCAGGAGTGATATTTTGATCGTCATTACTTGTTTGTTTTTTAATATTTATTTATTTAGTTAGTTGCACTGGGTCTTAGCTGCAGCACGTGGGCTCCTTAGTTGTGGCATGCAAACTCTTAGTTGCGGCACACATGTGGGCTGTAGTTCCCCGACCAGCGATTGAACCCGGGCCCTCTGCATTGGGAGTGTTGAGTCTTATCCACTGTGCCACCAGGGAAGTCCCTGCTTTACTTTGAATCCTGTTACGGTTTCATGTGCCTTGAATATTGCGAGCAGAAGAATGCTTTATTATGTGATACCCACGTTACTGCTACATTAGGGAAACTGATTTCCACGTCTGTGCAGGCTCCAAATTTCACCCCCACCGCACTAAGGGTAAACTGAAGCCAAATGGCCCTGGATTTGAGACCCTTGAGTTTGTTTGCTCTACCTTCACCGTCTGACACCATCCCCCTCCACCTCCTGCCACCGCGAGCCACCCATCCCAGAAGAAAGCTGCCTCTAAACACGGAGTAGCAAGCCTCTCAAAGTTGTCTGTGGAAAGGCCCACCTGAAGAACACATCAGCAACAAAACCCTTTTTCTTTTCTCTCTTAAAATGGTATCCATAGCTGCATGTTTTCCTTATTGCCGGTCTCAGCTAAGGCAAAGGCCTGGTGCGGGTTAGCAGAAGCCACTCCGCTTAGATGTTTTGAAACAAAATGTTACTCTCCTCACTGTTCAGTGCAGAATGAAATGATGTGGAACCATTCGCACTGAGGTGAGTGAGTCAGGGTTGAAGGACTGGAATGCAGGACTTGATTCCTGGTTTCCTAACTCCAACTGCATCCTCTCTATGCTTGGATATTTAACCTGGTCACTGTGAGGGGCAGGAATGGGGAAGGGGGATGGTTTGCTTTTTATGTGTCTATTCAGAAACTCTGAACTCTAACCCACATGTAAGACACTTCATTTCAACTCTAGCAGGAGCAAGTGATGATTCATAACGTATTCTTTGTGTCAGAGTCCCATGATTTTTCCTGGGTCTTAAGCAATAGGATTGTCTAGATGTTAAGAGAGGACTCAGAACAGAGAAGAGAATGCAGCTAAAGAGAAAAGGCTAAACCCTAATCCTAATTATCTTAAAAGTCAAATTAACCAGTGATCCTTTAACTACCTAGTCTCTACCCATAATGTTTCAAAATAAATTCTCAGTTTTTAAACTTGATAGCAGAAGCTCATGTAACTTCACCTGTTAGAGACATTAATAAGCGTAGCTTTTAAAGCAGGTTTACATTTTGTATCAGATTATGAGGTCTTTGCTTCATGCAATGATGGCCATGCTCTTATGGTTTTGTTTGTTTGGTTTTTTACTTCAGTTATCTTTCAAAAGATATACAGTGAGTTTTTTTTTAAGTCTAGGAATAAACTAAACACAATGCATGCTTTGTATTATAGATTCAAAAACATGTCAAAACAAGCTTATTGGGCTTCCCTGGTGGCGCAGTGGTTGAGAGTCCGCCTGCCGATGCAGGGGACAAGGGTTCGTGCCCCGGTCCGGGAAGATCCCACATGCCGCGGAGCGGCTGGGCCCGTGAGCCAT
>NC_041229.1:14014175-14087864 GCF_002837175.3 Physeter macrocephalus | reverse complement strand
TGGCCGCTGAGCCTGCGCGTCCGGAGCCTGTGCTCCGCAACGGGAGAGGCCACAACAGTACCCACGCCCCCCCAAAAAAACCAAAAAAACCAAGCTTATTCATCTAGCCTTGAAAAAGATAACCTTTGGGAAAACTTCCAGGCCAGTCATGATTGCTGGAGAGAAAATAACCAAATGCTTATTACTCAAAAGGCTTCTTCAAGTGACCATAAAGTCTAGTCTTTCAATGTTAACATCTTCACTTGTGGAAATTCATCTCAGAATCAGGAATTGGTAGCTTCCAGTTCCTCTGAGAATATTCCTCAATCAACAAGTTGTCCACCTAGCTAAGGGACAGCTTCCTGGAATTAAGACTGAAGATCCTAGGTTATAATTAACTCAGACTTCCTCCTCCTCTTGTACCTTGGCCATGACCTTAATCCTCACCTAGAGTTTCCACCCCATCTACGGATAAAAATTTGTTCTAATGTAGACCAACTGAACTCTAGTCTCGTTAGCCTAAGGTGAGTTAGCATTGGTGGCTGAAAGGAATCCTAAACCAATTTCAGACCATTTAGTTAGACTTTAAGCATGACTCAGAAAAGTCTAGACATATCAGTGGGAGGATAACATTGCTCAGTATTACCCTTTTGCTGTTTGTAGTTAAAAAAAATTTTTTTTATTTGGTAATGTTAGGTGTAGTGAATTTTTTCAAAGTAATTTGGAGGCAAACAAAATGTTTCCAGTTCTAGGAACTGCAGCATTGACAATACACAGAAGTGATTAAAAGGAGTGTTAAAATGGGAAGGGCTTTGGAATTTAGCAGCTTTCAGCGACATGGATTTAAAGTCATATTTAAGTGAGAATCAGTACGTCCATTGACTTAACTAAAGATTCCAAAGCCTTATATTATATGATCTCCTTGGCTCTTAAAATTTCACAAGAGATAAGGTTTATGGGATAAAGAATACAGAATCAAGTGTGTGGCAGGCATGGAAGTTGAGATTCGAAGAAGCTGTTATACACCTTCATTCACATGACAGTCTTTGAGAAAAGAGGAATGCCTTACCTATTACATTAAGGAAAAATAGAAACTATCTAGCAAGGACTCCTTCAATTTCCTCCCCTCACCTCAAACTGATCTATTTCTTCCCTCCTTTCTCCTGTCCTAGAGGAAAACATTTAGAACATTCTTTCCGAAATTATCCTTCTACATTTGCTCTTGCTTCTCTGCCTTTCCACTCTTCAGTGATCTGAAGAGACCTACCCATTCCCCATTTTCCTTGTTCATTTATTTATTTGTTCAAAAAACATGTATTACCCTCTTGTTATAGGGCATATTAAGTGCTTGGGATACTGAAAATAAAAGACACATATCCTACCTTCAAAGGGCTCAAAGGGAAGAGGTAGCAAAATAAACAATTACAAATCACACAATTATGATACATCATGTAAAGATCAACACGAGAAGTCTGCACATTATGCTATGGTTGTATACACAGGAGAGGTTGAAGAATGCTGGGGTAGAGGGGCTGGCACCTGAGGTGGCTCTAGAAGTTAGCCAAGAGAACAAAAGGGGAAAGAAGGACTTTTTAGACAGAGGGAAGAGCATGCACCAAAGCAGGACCGTAGGAGAGAATTCAAATTTAATAAGGCAGGAACACAAGGAATAGATGTGTGTTGGAGGAGGGGGTGAGGGAGAGTTAGACCAAATAACACAGGATCTTCAAGATGATAAGGAATTATTAAAGTATTTTAAGGATGGAAGTAATATGGTCAGAGTTGCATTTTAGGAAGATCAGTCTTCTATCAGAGGATGATTAGACTGGGAACTATAGCAGTTATCCTGAAAAGCAATGAGCAATTGGGAGTGCACAGTGGTGTAATTAGAGGAGGCTGTACAGAAAGAGGCAAACTTTGGTGTAAACAGGAATTTAGTTTAAGGACATACAAGTGAAGATGCCCAACAAAGTGTTGGTTCTGTGTGTCTGAAATTAGAAAGAGCGGTTAGTGCCGAAGATGTAAATTTGGAAGTAACAAGCACACTGCAGGGACTGGGGCCTGGCTTCTGAGATGAGATTGCTTAGGAAGAATGGGAAAGCTCCAGGAGGGGATGGCAGGTGTTTCTGTAGGTTTTGTTTATTGCTGTATCCCCAGCACCTACAGCTGTGCGTGGTATGTAGTCAGCACTCAGTAAGTATTTGAATACATGAATGAAATAATGAAAAGAAAAGAGGATTAAGAACATAACTCTGAGAAACATCAACATTTAGGGATGGACACAGAAAAGAAGCCACTGAAGGGATCTGAGATAGAAAGATTAGAGAGGTAGGTGGAAAAGCAAGAAGGAGAGAGTGGGATCATGGAAACCAAGGGAAGAGAGCTTCCAGAAGTGCAACCATGCTGCAAAAAGACCAGGTACAACAAGAACTAAAAAGTCTCCTATTAGTTTTAGCAACTCGAAAGTCATGGGAGTTTTTTGGTGGCAGTGGTTTCAATGAGGGTAGTGGGTGGCCAGATGATGGTGTTTGCAGAGTATGTGGAAAATGGGGAGGAAGTGGAGGCTCTGAAGGTAGATGATTCTTTTCAGAAACTTGGCTGCATCTTCATTAAGCAATTTTTTCTTTCCTTTTTCATTGATACTTTCCCTGAAGCTATAGATAGGCTCAAGTCTCCCTCTCTTGAAAACAAACAAACAAAAACATCACCTTCCCTTTAATTCATTCTCAAGCTATTGACCTATCTTTCATTACCTGTCTTCTGAAGCGAATGGAAGTATGTGAGTGTATCTTGAATCCTCTTTCTTCTGTTAACTTTCCCTTTCATTTATTTTCTGACCGAGGCAGCCCTTGTAATGTATCACTCTGTAATGACTATATATATATATATATATATACAATTAACTTATTCATTTACTTATCCATTCATCCTTGCCTCTTTTCTTTCTCTCCCTACATTTAGTACATCAACAAATCCTTACTCTGTCTTCAAAATATATCCTGAATCTGTCCATTTCTCATCACCTCCGCATTACCACCCAAGGCCAGGACACCCTCATCTCTCACCTGGACCACAGCAGTCACCTGCCAACAGATCTCCCCACCTTCACCCTTGCCTCTCTATTATCTATTCTTATACTAGCAGCCAGCGTGATCCTTTCAAGTATTAAGTTAAGTATTTTGTCAGTCTTCTATTCAGAACCCTCCAGTGGCTCTTCATCTCATTTTAAGTCGCTATATGAGCTGAAGCACCCCCTCCCCCACTGCTTGGCGCAACACATTTCTACCACTGTTCCTGCCATTGACCTGACTGCAGCCACACTGGCCTCTTTGTTGTCCCCTAAACACACTCCACCTCAGCCCATCTGCATTTGGTTTACTCTCTCACTTCCTCAGCCTCTGTTCAAGTAGCCCCTTAACCCAAAGGTCTCCCTTGGCCAGCCTTCAAAAACAGTTGCACCTTAGCCTCTCCCAGCTCTCTACCCTCTTCATCGTACCTACATAGCACTTGTCACCAGCTGACTTATGATAGTAACTTATTTGTTGTCTGTTTCCCTTCACTAGACTCTGAGCACCTACAAAGTGTCCCTACCAAGAGCACCTCCCTTGGAGAAGCAGAGACAAAGATAACTGAGGAACTATTCCTGCCCTTGAGGAACCCACACTTCAGTGAGTCATACAACCTAACAAGTAATTAGAATGGAAATGCTCAAAGCTGTCTGGATGCAAGAGTCAGGCCCCGGGGAACGGTGTGGTTTGGGGCAGCAGTTGGGGCACTCTTCCGCCTGGGTAGTAGTTACAACCATGAGTTCACTCTAAGAGAATGTGAGAAACGAAAAGCACTCGGGAGGCATCAGTGTCTCAGGGGTGAAGGACAGAGAAAGCAGCCAAGAAGAAGAATCAAAGAGGTGAAGAAGGGCTGGAGGAATGGAAGAAAGACAAGACAGGAGCTCACTGAGGTTGAAGCTACTATATTGTCTTTCTAGAATATTACTACTAATCATTGCAATGCAGACATTTATTAACAGTTGGCTACATGCTGTTACCATTCTAAGCATGTTCCGTACGTTCATACATTAAACCTCACAATGACACAGGAAGTTAGGCACTAGCATGGCCCCGTTTTACAGAGAGGAAATGGATTCACTTACCCAAGTGCACCCACCTACTGAGAAATAAAGATTAGAACCCAAACAGTTTGAGCTTGCACTCTTAAACACTATATTGTTATCCTTAATACAATACTGTGCCAGCTCTATATGCATTTTCCTATTTTATTGAGTAGCTATTAAGGTCAGGTACTGTTCTAGCCTCTGGATACAGAGCAGTGAAGAGGACAGAGTCCCTCCCTTCATGGACTGCATATCCTTGTGGGGGTGATTGACATGAAATAAGTCCGTAGATGCAGATACAAGTGCTATGAAGAAAAACAAAGCAGGGTAAGGTATCACGAATGACAGTGGTGGCCTCTCTGAGGAGGTGACATTGAAGTAGAGATCTGGAGGAAGTGAGAAAGTGAGCCAAGAGGATATCTGGAGGAAGAACATTCCAGGCAGAGGGAACAGCGAGTGCAGAAGCCTTAAAGTGTGAGCGTGCAGGTGTGTTCCAGGAACTGCAAGGAGGTCAAAGCAGTAGGAGCACAATGAACTAGGGAGAGAGAGGCGGGAGGTAAGGTCGGAAAGATACAGAAAGGCTTCCAGGACATATTGTTAAGTGAAAAAGATTAAGGGATAAGGCCTAGTAGTTTGTATGGTATAATCACATTGAGTAAAGAAGTATGTGTGTGTCTGTGTGTACATCCATATAGATAGATAGATAAATGCAAATGTGTTTATATTCTGTAATAATAGACAACAAACTTAATAGTGATTATCTTTTGAGGGAAGGAAGGGATATTTAGACTTTTTATTTTATATTCTTCCCTACTATTGGGAAAATTTTACCTCGCATATGTGACTTTTATAGTGACCAACGAATAGCTAAAACTCTTAACCACGTGTTAAGGGGCCCAAGCTAAAGTCCCCTTTCCCTTCATGGCTGAGCCTCTCCAAAGTTGCCTCCACTGGCTTCTTGCCCTCTCCCTGTCCTCCTCAACCAAATACAGTCCGACTCCAGACTTCATGTCTCCCCTGCCACCGCACTTACAGGGCTCACCTGCAACTTACCTGGGACTACAAGGAACACTCTTCAGTCCTTTTTGCTTCTGGAACTCTCTGCTACATTTGACATTGTTTACAGCTCCTCTGGTTGAAACTCTTTTTCCTTTGGCTTCCTTCTTGCCCCCTTTTATCTCACTGAGCATTTTTAAAAAATAATTCATTAAAAAAATTTTTTTGGCCATGCCATGTGGCACGTGGGACCTTAGTTCCCCGTCCAGGGATCCAGGATTCCCTTACAGATTCCTCCTGCAGTGGAAGCTCGGAGTCTTAACCACTGGACTGCCAGGGAAGTCCCACACTGAGCTTTCTTTCTCAGTCTCCTTCCACTGGCTACTTTTTGTTAGCCTACTAGATAGAAAGTTAAGTTTCTTCTGGTTCTATTCTTGACACATTTGCTTCTGTGTGCCACACACTCTCTTTCTGTGTGGTCTCTTCCCTGCCCATAGTTTCAATGACCATCTTCATGCTTCAAGTCCCAGATCTGTATTTTTAGCCTCTTCTCCTGAGCTCTAGTCCAAGACATCCAACTGCCTGTTAGACAGCTCCACCTGCAGATCTCACAGGATCTCAAACTCCAGGGTTCTAAAACCAAGCTCATCATCTCCAAGCAAAAACACCTTCCTTCTCCTGTTGTCCTTATCTTAGTTGGTGGTATCGCCATCTGCTTGATCGACTGCAGCTGGCAACCTGAGACAAGCCCCTCTTTTTCATCCCCCAGATCTAAATGGACACCAAAAGTCATTCTATCTGCTAAATACCTCTGGAATCTGTCCTCATTCCTACATCTTCACTGCCACTGCTCCCATCATCTGGACTACTGCATGTAGTAGTATTTCAGTGTACTTCAGCCATATGAGTCTGAAGGCGTGGGAAGAGGTCAGAAATATCCTCACTGAATTTTCTGCCTCTAGGCTCACCATCAGCCTGCTTCCTTACACCCAGTCGCTACAGTGATGTGGCACAAATTCCCTCATGTCAGTCTCTGTTTGAAATCTGTCCTTTCCCCCTAACCTTTCCAGAATAAATTCCAAACTCCTTAATATGATCTGGCCAGTCCTTTTTTTTTTTTTTGCCCTGCCACGCAGCTTGTGGGATCTTAGTTTCCTGACTAGGGATTGAACCCTGGCCCTCAGCAGTGAAAGCATGGAGTCCTACCTAACCACTGGACCACCAGGGAATCCCCTGGCCAGTCATTTTTTGACACTTTCCCTTGTGTACCTAGTGTTCGAGCAATACTGAAGTACTCTTTGTTTTTCAAAGACCTCTTTCCTTTTCATGTTTCTGTGGAAGTTTTGTGACATAACATCTTTGTATCTCCAGATCTAACATAATACCTGGTACAAAGTAGATGTTCAATAAATGCTAGTTGAATAAATGAAAGAACAGAAAATCAGAAAGCACAGAGGTTGAAGGTAAGAACACCAATCAGAAGACTTACTATAAGAGTACAATTTAGGGACTTCCCTGGTGGTGCAGTGGTTAAGACTCCACCCTCCCAATGCAGGGGGCCTGGGTTCGATCCCTGGTCGGGGAACTAGATCCCACATGCATGCCACAACTAAGAGTTTGCATGCCACCACAACTAAGGAGCCCTGGAGCCCTAACTAAGGAGCCCGCCTGCCGCAATGAAGAGCCAAGGCAACCAAATAAATATTTGTTTTTAAATTTTTAAAAAATTTTATTTTTTTTTTGGCTGTGTTGGGTCTTTGTTGCTGCGCGCGGGCTTTCTCTAGTTGCGGCGAGCGGGGGCTACTCTTCGCTGCGGTGCGCGGGCTTCTCATTGCGGTGGCTTCTCTTGTTGCGGAGCACGGGCTCCAGGCGCACGGGCTTCAGAAGTTGCGGCTTGCGGGCCCCAGAGTGCGCGGGCTCAGTAGTTATGGCACACGGGCTTAGTTGCTCCGGGGCATGTGGGATCTTCCCAGACCAGGGATCGAACCTATGTCCCCTGCATTGGCAGGTGGATTCTTAACCACTGCACCACCAGGGAAGTCCCATAACTATTAAAAAAAACAAAAAAGAGTACAATTTACAGGTAACCAGGAAGAGAGGGAAAGGAAATGCTTTCCTTCAACATTTCCTTCAAGCTTCTACAAGGTGAAGCAGTAATAATCAAATAATAATTATTCCTATTATTTTTCTCTCTTTGAGAGATATAAACTTTGATCATCGCTACAATTTCAAATGGAGACAACTTAACTGATTTTAAATAAAATGTATTTTTTAAAAACCCAGCACACGTGACTACCTCTGACAAAATAAGACCCCTTGGGTATAAATCCCAAGGTCCAACAGTGCAGCTGGGAAGGGTCATTTATTCCACAAATATTAATTTAGCTGATACAGACACTGCTTGGCACAGGGGATACAAAGAAAAGCAATATACAGCTCCTGTTCTTAAGGAGCTCATGGCCCCCAAATTACCTAGTCTTTGCCTTTGGCTAGGACTACACCTAATCCTTTACAGAAAGCCAGCTGTTCATGCTGGGGTGATTATTTAAAGTCCTTTTAGTCACAGATATAGCTATACCTAATTCTTTTGGAATGGAAACTCATGGAAGCGGCAGTAGCAAAATGCAACCATTGCTTCCTTAATGGAAGGGTGCCTTCGTAGAAAAGTAATGGACTTGGCTCTTCCTTCCCCAGAAGAAAGCAGCATCTAAGGATTCTGAACAGTCCTCTCTGTTCAGTGATGATCAAGCCTTCCTATGGGCAAGCTTAAATGACTCAGCCACCATTCTTTTCTTAGTTCCAGGACTTTGGGGACTACTAATGCAATGTTTTCCACTGGGGGCCTGTTTGGAGAAAGGAAATTGCTTATTTGAGAGGGGGTATCTTCACCAATGACTAAGGAAGTGTTTCTATCCGAATGAGAGAGAATGCACTTTACTTGGATTAGGTCATTCAGTCTTCATAATAATCCTGTGAAGTTGCTATTAGTATCCTTATTTTGGCAGATTAGGAAACTGAGGCATCATGAGCCTAGGTGCCTAGTTCAAGATCACATAGTTACAATGACTGGATCTGAGTCCATGTTAGTTTCACCACAATACTGGTTTGCAACTAGAAATCTTTCCAGACAGGAGAAAAGGGAATGAACATCTAGAGGTCCCTTCAAACCAGAAGCAATTCATGAGTTTGCAGGAAGGGGCAAAATTTGGGGTGCCCTTCTTAAAAATTTCCTTACATCATTTGGAAAAAAAATTTTTAAATATGTGCCTGTCTATTAAGTTGGCAAAAATCAAGAAGTTAAAGAATCCTTTTCGGAAGGGTGTGGAGAAATCACTCAAACATTGCTGGTGGGAGTATGATTAGTACAATCTTTACAGGGCGGCAACTCAATCTTTACAGCAGACAACATAGCATATATTTATCAAAATGATAGGTGCACATACCTTTTGACTTAGCAAATTCCACTTCTAGAAATTTATACTACAGATATATTTGCATGTTTGCAAAGTAACCTACTTTCAAGGTTGTGCACTGCAGCATTGTTTGAAATAGCAAAAGTTTGGAAATAAGTGCCCACAAACAGAGAACTGGTTAAATAAAGTATGCTATATCTATTCCATGCAGCCCCAAGAATGAGGAAATGCTGTCTACTGACCAGAATGATTTCCAAGATATAGATTTCTAAGCAAGATCCAGGAAATGGGTTTGATATTTTTTCATTTGAGGAAAAACTTCTATATGTATTTGCTTGTATAGGTACAGACTACCTCTGGAAGAATATACAAAATATACAAAGAATATACAAAAAAGAGACTGATAACCTTAGTTGCCCCTAAGAAAGGATAAGGTATGACTGCGGGAGGAGAGGGTAGTTAAAGTAAGAGTGGAGTGAAAACTTTATTTCTTTAAATTTTTAACCATGTTAATATATTAGGAAAAATAAGCTGAATTAAAATGTAAAATAAAAAATTAAATAAAGCACATGCAGCTTAAGGTAACTTATGAGTAAGGCATAGAATGCCTTTTTTCAAAAATACATTCACATTGCTGTGAAGTTATTTCCACATCCATCCCCATAACTCTTTTCATCTTATAAATCTGAAACTCTATACCTATTAAACAATAACGCCCCATTCTCCCCTCACTCTGTCCGCTAGCAACCACCATTATACTTTCTGTCTTTACAATTTTGACTACCCTGAGGACCTCAGATAAGTGGAATCATACAGTATTTGTATTTTTGTGTCTGGCTTATTTCACTTAGCATAATGTCCTCAAGATTCATCCATGTTGTAACATATTACAGAATTTTGTTCCTTTTTTTAAGGCTGAATAACATTCTATTGTATGAGTATGCCGCATTCTGGTAATCCGTTCATTGGTTGACCGACACTTGGTTTGCTTCCATGTTTTGGCTATTGTGAATAATGCTGCCATGAACATGGGTATACAAATATCTCCTCAAGATCCTGCTTTCAGTTCTTTTGGGTATATACCCAGAAGTGGAACTGCTGGATCATATAGTAATTTTTTTTTTTTCCTCAAGGAACCACTATACTGTTTTCCACAATGGCTGCACCATTTTATATTCCTGCCAACTGTGCACAAAGGTTCCAATTTCTCCACATCTTCACCAACACTTGTTGTTTTCCTAATGGGAGTGAGGTGGCATAGTATGTCTTTTGGGGAATCAGCAGTATGGTTAGTTGATATTGGTGTCAGACCCCAATGAGATTTGGTCTTGCGACTTACTAGCTGTGTGACTTTGGATATTACGCCAGTTTCCCCATTGGTAAAATCAGAATTATCTCGGAGGGTTGGTGAGAATTGAATGCGCATAAAGCACTCAGGCTCACAGAAAGCACTCAAGAAATATAAGTTATTATTCTTTCCACCTTAAAAGCTCCAATAATAAACCAAATTCCGACTTGCTCTGGCTCCTTCTGGATGAGTCAGGAGGCAAAGAGACAAACTAGATGATTTTATCAAGGAGTTTTCTACTTAGAGGCTTGAGTCTGAGGACTTCACACAGTCTTCACAGACATTCTTCCTTCCTGCTGTCCCCACTCAGCCTGCAGACCTCCCACCTGTGCCCAAAGAAGAGTGCTTGAAAGGAAGAGGTTACTCAGAACCCAGCCGGTTTATGTTTTCTCAGGGGTGGAGGTCGGGAAGAAATCCTGTTGACACAGTTTTGTAAAGCCTGTCACTCAGTCCCCTGCCTAATACCTCTGCAGACCGTTATGCATATTAAAGAAGGGGGGGCGGCAAATACAAAAGAAAAATAAGCGAGAGTGAGTGAGAGAGGGAACAAATCAGGATGCTTGAGGGAATCCACGTGGTCGCCAATCTGTAACTGATCAGAGCAGCGACACTGAAGCAAAACCCCCAGCGCCTAACGCTAAATATATTGCAATGGAGAAACCGTCCACAATCGGGTGTCTATGTCCTTAGCAGAGTCCTGGGGCTGCCGTTTAAGAGACTCTCCCCGTACTCCCACCCGTTTTGCACCTAGTAAACCACGCGATGTAACAACGGAATCTGGTTCTGTGTGTGCGCTGTGGGAGTGTGCGCTTTGCAAACCATCTGGGCTCCATCCTGCGCGGTTGGAACCACGATCGATCCAGGACGAGTTGGGGGAGTTGGAGCTTGCCTGTGTCTCCTTCCTCTTCCTGCTCCTCTCTAGCCCCCACCCCATCGTTCGCTTTGCACAAACGTTTCGCGGGTGGAGGGACGTAGGTTTTCAGCACCAGGAGGCCGTGGACCTTCTCTGGAGGCTGCAGTGCACCCTCCAGAGGGCCAGAGCTGATTGCAACCTGCTCACCACGACCCTCCCCCTCCTCCCCAAATTCGCTGCCCCAGGCTGTTATATTACAGGCGGGGCGCTGTACCGGTGCGGGAGTCCAGGAAGGCTGCGTGACCTTCCAGCGAACTCCACCTCGGCCGGGGGTGGGAGGGATGGAGGCTGCCCCGCGGCCTGCTGGCTGTGTATCGATCCCCCAGCCTCAGCCAACACAAGTTCTCCCGGTACAAACCCCTCCCTCCCTTCTGTGCTTTCCCAGCCTTGCAGGCTTCTAACGCCTAGCTTGAGGCGCCCTCCTCTCTTTCCCGCAATAAAGTGAACCGGGTGGGTATGCATCCCCCGCCCAAACCCTCCCTTTCCCCCTCCCCCCTCTGCCTACTAACCCCGCGCACAGAGCTCGCCGCCGGCGGGCCCCTTCCACCCAGTGTATCATAATGCACAACGCTCTTCTCCTCCCCCTCTCTTAATCAGAAACGTGGTCGCGAGCCCCCCCGCCCGCGTGCATACATTAGGGTCTGCTTTGCATGCAGCGGCAGGCAGAGAACTGAGGAAGAAGGGGCGGGGGCGCTTTTGCCCGCCTCTTTCCTCCAGGCCCCGTTAGCCACCCAGTTTCAGCTTCGTTGTAACGCCGCCTCGTTAGCGGAGCACGCCGCGGCCCCAGTGCCCGGGCTGGAGAAGCACAACCCAACTCTCTGCAGAAGGGCACCAAAGCCAGAGGTTCCTCAGCCCCGAGCGCACAGTAGGGCGAGGAGGTGGCGAGAGGCCGACCACTCGGTGTGTGCATTTTGGAGAGAGCTCCAGCCTGAAAATGGGAGGGGCTCTTTTATTATTATTATTATTTTTTAAAGCGCATTCATTGAGGGCCTTTCTATTTTGCATATAGTAAACTGGGCAACAATTCCGTCTTGCCTGTAGCACAATATGGGCTCTTTTATTTTAGAAGCGTTGAATCCGGGCTAACCCCTCTCGTATCCGTGCCTCGAGGCGGAGAAGGCGCACTCGTCTCCGGCCCGGCAGCCGCGTTAGACTGGAAGCTGCTCTCCCGGGCGGTTCGATTCCCAGCGCATCCCGGGAACGTGTGTAATCGGCCTCTCGGCTCTCGAGGCTGCAGGCGGCCAGCCTCCCTCCGCCTCCATCCTCTCCGTAGTCCTCGCCCCTCCCCCTCTCCCCGGAACCCGCGCTCCGCGTCGGGCTCCTGGGCTTCCTTCCCCCCTCCTTTTCCCGAGTAATGCCGCTCCCGGAGGGCGGGGCACCCAGTTATCCAGGTTGCGGGGCGGGCGGGCGGGCGGCAGGCTGCGGCCCGGGCCTCGGGATGGCGTAGCCGCGGCCCGGCGTCGGCAGCGCGGGCCCGAGCCCGTTATACAGCTTGCTGGGCCGGCTGGCGCGGCCCGGCCCTCGGCATAGCGGCCGCGGGGAGCAGGCGGCCGGGCGGCGCCGAGCGGGCCAGGCAGGTTCCGGGGCCAGCGGCCCCCCCCTCCGCCTCCCCGCCCCCCTGTGTTGTCGCCTCTCCCTCTCGCTGCTTCACTTCACGGGGCGAACATGGCGCACAGCTGTCGGTGGCGCTTCCCCGCCCGACCCGGGACCACCGGGGGCGGCGGCGGCGGGGGGCGCCGGGGCCTAGGGGGCGCCCCGCGGCAACGCGTCCCGGCCCTGCTGCTTCCCCCCGGGCCCCTGGTCGGCGGCGGCGGCCCCGGGGCGCCCCCCTCCCCCCCGGCTGTGGCGGCCGCGGCGGCGGCGGCGGCGGGAAGCGGCGGGGTTGGGGTTCCAGGGGGAGCGGCCGCCGCCTCAGCAGCCTCCTCGTCGTCCGCCTCGTCTTCGTCTTCGTCATCGTCCTCAGCCTCCTCTGGGCCGGCCCTGCTCCGGGTGGGCCCGGGCTTCGACGCGGCGCTGCAGGTCTCGGCCGCCATCGGCACCAACCTGCGCCGGTTCCGGGCCGTGTTTGGGGAGAGCGGCGGGGGAGGCGGCAGCGGAGAGGTAAGGGGGCGAGGAACCCCCAGGTCCGGGGTCTCGACCCTCTGCGGAGCCCCCTCCCCTCCCCCATCCGGGATTGTGGAGCATCCCAATTCGGGGACCATCCTGGGGTCCCTGACCCGGGGCAGATGGCCCTCCCATCTCGGTACCCCCATCCAGCGGTGCAGACCCCCAGGCGTCCCCACCCCGGGGTTCGGACCCATCTGGCCGAGGGCGTTTGACCCCCCACCCTCCTTTCCCTGACCCTTCCCCACATCCTCTGGCACAGACCCCTCGCCCGGGTTTCCCATCCCGGGACTGAACCCCTCCTCCCTTTCACAGATTACCTCATCCGAGCGAGATTCCTCCCTCCCTCCCTCCTAGAGACTTGATCCCGCCACATCCCCGCCTCCCTCTCTGGGCAGATGTTTTACTCCTGGGGCAGTTTTCCTCTTGGGCATCTCTCGGGGGATGGCCTCATCCAAAGCCACGTTCTTCTGCCACCCTTGGGGACCGATGTCCCTTCTAGCACCTTGCTTTCGAAAACCTGATGAACCCTCGCTCCGTCCCCGGGCCAGGTCCCTACACTACCAGCCACTCCCCCTTCCTTTACCTCCACCCGAACCCCCCCTACCCCCAGCGGAGAGGTCCTCCCGTCATCCCGCCCTTCCCCACCAGGAAAAAGCTACTTTCCTCTCCACCTTGCCTCCCTTTGCCTTCTCTCTGAAGATAACGGCGATCTCCTCCTACAGCAGTCTGTTTCCCCCATTTTACAGAGCTGCAGTTTCTAGCCTGTTGGTAGCAGGGGATTACTCTACCTTCACTCCACCCTTTCCCTCCTTTAGAATGAAGGATTAGTGGCATCTTCGAGGGGAAAATTGTCCACTGTCCCCTAAGCTCAGAGAAGAGCAGCTTTCCACCATTCCCCCTGGAGAGGAGGCAGGTTTTCCCTCCAGCTCTGGGGAAGGGGGCCCCGTGAGGGGCGGTGTTTGTGGGGTACTTGGGCAGCATCCTCCCAGGGGAAGCAGCTGCTCTCCTACCCCACCCACTGCGCCTGAGAGCACGCAGTCTTCAAACCTAGCTCCCTCCCGCCCTTCTCCTTTTCTCCGTCATTTCATTATTGATCCACCTTTTCCTAGGCCAATCCTGGGGCTTGGAAGGGGTGGGGGAAGCAGGGTTGGGGTGAGGAGAGTAGATAAGGGACAGTTTTACTGTAGTGCGGTGGTGGTTGCCGCTTCTGGTTGAGAGAAAGAGGGTTATTAAGAGGTTATGAAGCAAAGTTATTCCTTAGAAGGAGTTAGCGTTCTCTCTCTGATTTGTTTGAGGGGGACCCAAGGTGGATGAAGAATCTCCAGCTTTGCCCCTTCCCCATTTAGTACTGGGGCGAGAATGGGGATGCTTTGATAGGCATTATTCAGCCCCCTTCAGCCAAAAGCAAAGTTGCCCTGGGAAGGGAAGTTGAGTTCAGGTTCAGCCAGTGGCGTTGCGCATTTGTTTTACATTGGATGCAGAAGGGGGAGTTTGAATCGTAGGGGAAGGGGGAGAATGGGATGGGGGATGCTAGGAGGAAGAGCAGCTGCTAGGGGCTGAAGCGGAGGGGGGTAGGGGGTTGCTGCTTTGGAGTGCTCTTGATTGAAACAGAAAGGGAAAGATAACAACCAGCCGTTTCCTGCGTGCTCTACCGTTGGTGCACACAAAATATCCTGGGCAAACCCCTCGTCCCCTATTGTGCCCCGCACCCCTTTAGATCTACAGAAAGATCCTGGGCAGAAGGGGAGGGAGGAGATCCCAGGGACCCTGGCCCCTCCTTTCAAGGAGCTGGCATTTTTTAGTTGTTAGTCTTCCTGCCTCCTTTTTTAAATCGTTTCTAAGGCATCCTGATCAGGAGACTGACAACAACCCGCCTTCTGACAGAGCAAGGAGGACATGATGGGGGCGTGTTCCTTGCGATGTAGCTAGCTGCAGCGTCCCTTTTCCCTGCCTCTCTCTGCTCTCTCTCCACCTCCTTTTCCCAGCCTTCAGAAGGCAGCTGCAGTCAGCAGGGTTGTTTGAGACTATTTATTGGTTGCTGTAGATTATTATTTTTTTTTTGAAAGGCCAATTCTGTATTTTTTAAGCTAACAACACAGATCCCATGTAGTTGGAGAACCAAAGGCCTCATACATGACAAAAAGACTGAACCGTTCAGGTTACTTGCATGGAGTTGGTGCTTAAATGTGAGTTGATTTTGCTTTTTTAAAAGATACAGCAGCAAAAAAAAAAAAAAAAAAAAAAAAATAGACTTACTGACATTTCTTTTACCTGCTTGTTTTCAAAATTGAGACTTGCCTGGTTATATGTAGAATTTTAGCCCCATGTATATTTGAGTATAATAAGAAAGTCTCTAGTAGGAGAAGTTAGTCTATTTTTAAGGGGATCCTGAGAAGCATTTTCTTCTTGTTTAGCATGCTTATTTATTTTATACTGAAGGACCAAGTGTTCACATTCCAAATGTTGTTATCACATATTCAAAAGCAAAGTTTTATGCTGACAGCTTCCAATGATAGCTTTTCAAGAGACTGGTTAGAAAGAGAGCCACCTGGATTCAGGGACCTAATGTCTGGGCACCAGAATATTTTATCTGTTGGTCTTTGACAAATCACCTTTAAAGTTTTAATCAGGTGCTAACATTTTCTTATCCACTGGCATTATTTTGCTTAGCAGTAGTATGTAGTGTAAAATAAAGCCTGTCGAGGAAATGCAGTAATTTCAAATAAGATCATATTAATACTTTTTTTCTTTAAAACTTTTGCCTGAACAGTAGTTGCTACTTCATTATGAGGAAAGTGGTTGACTCCTTACATTAAACTTGAGTATTTTTTCTGAATTAGGCTTGAATGAGCTGTTGTTCTATTGGTAAGCCTTTTATGTGGTAGTTTGAGTTAATCTAGGATGGGTTAATGGTATGCATTCATGAGTGCTAACCCATGGTATGGCTTAGTACTAAACCATGTGATTATATCCTTTGACCTGGTTGTTTTCAAGGTGGAAACCAAGCATTTTGTTACAGAGTGTTACAAATCAATGATAAAGTTCCAACAAGGAGGTTTAGGGTTCCCACGGGCTGACATAGAGTTCTAAAGATTGTTTCTCAGAAGTTGCTCACAAATCTGTATCAAGGCTTGTCCGGATTCATGAAGACATGGTTTGTGATCCAAAAGGATTCTAGCCTCTTTAAATTCTGGTTTGCTTTAAGTGAATAATGACTATAACTTCTCCATAACAAAACATAAGTTAATACTTATTGAACTACTAAGTTAAGGTGGTTGGAAGGTGACAGAACTTCCAGATCAGTTAGTTCCCTGTTTAAACTCCTTTAGCTGTAGAAGATTTGTCCTTTACTGCCACAGGTTCTGAACTTCCCTCGGGATTGATATCTCTCTGGTAATAACTACATGTAAGAATTCTTCATGACCAAGGTCTGTCAGAATGGGATTATTTTAAAAAGTATATAGGTGTTTCTGATCTCCTATTTGGGCTTTCTGTGTGACAATTATGAAGTAGAATTAGAGTTTTATTTGATTGAGCACTGAGAAATCACAGAGGTCTGCTTTTTCGCCTTCCCTTTCCCCTGCATGGTATCAGGGTCCCACTTTTCTGAGGATTGTCTCAGGTGGTATATATGTGACTACTTTGCCATCTAATTAAACATAGTACAGCATCCTCTCTGTTGACTAGAATTTGGGCTGTTTTAACATGAACCCCAGAAATGGTCTATTTATCAGCAAGTAATCTTTGTTAATTACTTTCATAATCCAGTTACCATTTCTACCACCTCACAAAATGTTAAAAGCAGAATTTCCACCCTGATCATAACATGGTGAACTTTGATTAGATATAAATGGAAACCGAATCACAACATTGGTATGTATTTGTCTGTATTTGAAATGGCAGTTTAGTTCGGGTGGACTAAGGTGGGCTCTTGGGTTGGGCTTAGAAAAGATGGTGGTCTTGGAGTGGGAGAGTGTCTGTGATTTTTTTTTTTTTTTTTTTTTAATGTTCGTTGGGCATATGTGCCAAGAGTGGGAGTTGCTCCTTCATTGCCTTCACAGCTAATCCTGAGCTGGGCAGAAGGAAAGTGAAGCAGAGAACACAGGTGGACTAGAAGAAGCCCCTCCTTGTGAAAGTCGATGGACATGGGCTCTCCTCGCACTCATCTCTGTCACTCACCAGTCTGGACAATTTCACTTTTAACTTGAAATTTCCGATCAGTAAAATGAAAAGGTTGGGCTAAATGTCAGCTCAGGAATCTTTTCTGCTCCAGTATTCTGATTCCTCTCTGTTATATTAATTATTTGCTCAGGTCAGAACTTCTTATTCTGAATTTATTTAAAAAGTCAGAGTCAGTGAGCCTGTTTGGTAATTTTTTTTTTCTTTTTTCTTTTTTGGCTGCGTTGGGTCTTTGTTGCTGTGCGCGGGCTTTCTCTAGTTGTGGCGAACGGGGCTACTCTTCCTTGCGGTGCGCAGCCTTCTTATTGCGGTGGCTTCTCTTCTTGCGGATCACGGGCTCTAGGTGCGTGGGCTTCAGTAGTTGTAGCACGCGAGCTCAGTAGTTGTGGCTTGCGGGCTCTAGAGCACAGGCTCAGTCGTTGTGGCGCACAGGCTTAGTTGCTCCACGGCATGTGGGATCTTCCCGGACCAGGGATGGAACCCATGTCCTCTGCATTAGCAGGCGGATTCTCAACCACTGTGCCACCAGGGAAGCCCTGTTTGGTAATTTTTAATATCAGAGTGTACATTTGCCATTAAACTGCCATTATTATTGGGAAGAGAAATTTGAACTTGGTGGGAAAGTTTTCATTGTATGGACAAAATGTAAGGATTTTATGGAAAGAGTTCTTTGCTGAAGTTGACCAATTTCATTTATAAGAAAAGTGAAGATAAAATTTTAAGTATAACTCATTATCTGGTGTTGAGAGGCCCTCTTGTTTGGCTAAATTTGTTTTCAATATTGTAGATTCCTGACTCTCCAAAAGGGAAATTATTTTCAGTCTAGGTGGTGTATTCTTTCAGGTGTGTGAGCTTTTAAATGAAAAAAATCCAATACACTAATGTATTTACAAATCCAAAGTGATGGTACCTACGTTGCAGGGAGTAGTTGTGAATACGCTCTAAAACGTACTTTGGTTTGTACTGATCGTCACAAATGCAGTCTTTAGAACTTTTCTTCATCTTTCACTGAAAGGCATATCACTTGTCCCCATCTTTACCTTCCGTCTAACTATCTTAAGGCATATGCTCTTGTAGGAAATCATGGTTCACAAAATAGTGATTGATCTTTTGATTGGAAGTTGAGAAGAGAGAATAACTCCCATCTTGACTCCCCTCCCATCTCTGCTCACCTGGGAGCTGGCCTTCCATAGAGCAGCTGTGCAGGCTTAATACCGTTGCCTTCCTTGCCCTGTGGCTGGGGGGGCGGGGTGGCAACACTTGTTTCGCTTGCTCTGAGGCATAACAGACTGCAGTGCCTGTCTCTCCTTTGGAGACTCACTGTTTTAATTGTAGGTCTCCTAATTAAGATCTCTTTGTGCCTGCCCACATTCCACTAGTGTTGGCACAGAACTTCAGCTTCCTTCTAGCACTTAACTGAAGGCCTTCAATCCGGCCTTTTGTGAATATCTTGTCTCTTTCCATTCTTCCTCTGCCAAGGTGGAGAGCCCAGTGGCATAGAACTATGAGAAAGGGGGAAGCTTTGTAACTATCACTACTTTGGGAGGAATTTATTCTAGGATTGCTGGGATGGGACCTTCTTTTGTTTGCATATGTTATTTTCAGGAATTAAGAAAAGTTAAATTACTAATGAGTCTGACATGAGGTACCTACATTTTAGTCAGATTCTTAACCGTATAGGCACTAGTAGGAAGAAGGAAGCTAAAGAGTTTACTATTAACAAATGTTTGTTTGGGTCTTATCTAGATTGATTTAAAGCTTGATAAATAAAAGCTTATGGTGTAAATCACAGACTTGGGGGTTTTGTGGCTGTGAAGACAATCAAATGAAATTACTGATTGTTCCTAAATTGTATCAGATTTTAAAGCATAGAGTTAACTTTGATATTTGAATTAACTTTTTTGATTAGAAAAGACTGCAGGAGGATCTATAAATTATTGAGTTAATTAAGAATACTCTTGTAGCCTCCAGTATTTCTTGAGAAGATCAGGAATTGGCTAGGTTTCTAGAGCAGTTTCAGAATAAGGGAAAGTAATTTTTCTGGAAAATGTAGTTTCACTCTAGTTCCCATTATGTTAGTGCTCAAAATACAGCATGTCCTTTAATGGATCTATATGTGCCATGCTAGAGGAAATGCAGTCTTTATTAAGAAGAAGGAATCTTGAATACTTCACCTGGACCCAGATGGTTTCATTGATCACATCAGTATGAGGTGGACAAAGGGCTACTTTTTTTGTTGTTGTTATTGTCATTTCCTTGGTTGTGAGGAAGGCCTGAAAGAAGGAAGTTTATGGCATGCATGAAATAAAGCTGGAGGCCTGCACTCTTATACCTGAGTGGGTGGTTTTATGGCCTAATTCTCTAATTGCTGGCATTTATGACTGTGGATGCAACTGGCCCTGTGGCTGAGGTGGATTATGTTGGGAATAGGGAGAGAAAAGCGGTTCTTTTGTTAGCCTTTTCATTTTCCCCCTCAATAAGTTCTCTGAGAAAGCCCTGAGGAAATACAGAGACACTTGGACTGAGGGAATGGCATCCCATAAAATGGTTCTTTATGTTTTTAAAAAGGATGAGCTGCTTTTCTTGATCTATCCAAGGAAATCCATACCACCACTGTTAAATATTTCAATGAGCTTTGTGCCTTGTCAGGTTACACACTAGGGGAAGCCAGTCAGGAGGCTGGAGGTGCTGCTAGGCGTTTGCTTTTAAAGACTAAGACATTTGAAAGAAGAATGTTGTTGTGTGACTTGTAGTTGTTTTGAATGATATAAATCCCCTTATAGGATTCCTATGAAACTTCTTAGAGGCCAAACTTGGTTTAACTTTTTAGATTTTGAATGCAACTATTCTAATGAGTTTTCATTTTAAGAAAACAGTTAAAGATATAAATGTAAGAGTTAGTTGGCAGTTTTCTGTGCTGTGTATGAAAATTCCCCTTTCTTTGAAATGAGTAGCTGTTTTTCTATTGGACAAATAGACTAAAGGGATTTCCCCAGCTGTTTTACCTTTAATTATCGTTTCAGCAATGCCTTGTGGGGCACCAGTGGGTAGGATCTATTCAACTGCCATTTATTTCTGGAGTTGGAGTTTTTTCCATATATTTTATCTGTTTTCTTGCATTTCTGTGTTTTGGGTTTGGTTGGAATGTTTGGGTGTAGATGTTTTGATGTCTCTCATCAGTAAGAGCTATGAACCTTTATAACATTAGAATTGTTTTAGAGAGATCCAACCCTTATGGTCCACGCTTTGTTGAAGCATCATTGTTTCATTCTCATTTTACAGCATCAAAGTAATTGTGGCTTTCTGTCTTGAATTAGGGGAGTAATATTACTTGTGAGGAGTGTTTTTGGAGAAATTATTTTTCACTAAGCTCTCCTTTGTACTATCTCAGTTCTAAAAACTGGGGAGTAGTTAATCACACATATCTGTAATAAATATCTACACCTAAAGGAATAAATATTTACACGTGCTTGTATTCAACTTCTGTCCATCCATGAGTATTGACTGATTTTTAGATCAAACACAAGCATACAACATTGTCCCTAGATTATTGCCTTTAATTATAAGCAGTAAAACCATGTGGATAACATCTCTTTAAGCTTAGTTAATGAGGAAATCCTTTTGTAATCTCTCCAGCAAGGATTTTTTATTTGTGCATATATAAATACCTTTACAAAGGAAGGACAGAATCTCATTATGTAATCTGTAATAGTGTGAGATAGTACAGCACAGTAATTAAGAGCTATTAAGACCATGGGCTGGCTCTGGGTTCAGAGTACAGCACAGTAATTAAGAGCTATTAAGACCATGGGCTCTGGGTTCAAATCTTGGCTCCACTATTTATTAGCTGAATGACCTTGAAAAACTTTCTTAACCTCTCTGTGCTTCAGTTTCTTCATTTGTAAATCAGTGGTAATTGTGCTTCATAAGATTATTGTGAGGCTTAATTGAAATTATGCATGCAAAGTACTTAGCACTTTGTCTGGTACAGAGGAATCCCTTAATTATTATTAGGACTCAGATTGAAAGGACAGGAGTGCTTAATCTTTTTTTTTTTTTTCCCCACCAAGGTAACAGGTTTATTTTACTTGGAGGTATACATATATATGTGTACACATATATACCTATTCGAGTGCTATAATCTTGACTTTAGAATGTTCTTGATTTTGGTATGGGTGTCAAGTTCATCAGTAAGCTAGGTGGAACCAAACTGAAGCCAGTCACACATCTTGGTAACAGTGGGTACCGCTGGTATCCAACTAGAATGTAATTAGCAATAAGGCACAAACAGGACAGTAAATAGGCAGGTAGGTAACCAAGGAAGGCAGTGCCTTCATGAGTTGTATAACTGTCAAGCCAAGGCAGCTATATGGGGGTTGCTACCTTGGTCCCTGTAACTAGTGTTCCTTATCTTTTTGAGTATGAGTACTTGGTGATTTCCTAAAACAACTCCGAGGTTCTTCACGGTTCTTGGTCCCCAAGTTCAGATTCATTAGTCTATACTTGGTAACTATTTGACATTTGTTCTCAAGTTTTAGCTTAGGGAGAGTAAGTGTTGGTCTGTGGAGATCAGTGCAGCTAACAATTTAATTACAGAAGAAATGCTAAGTTGTAGGTTGGAACTTAACTTGAGAAATAAAAATAACCACAAGTAGAATAGTCAAAAACAAGTTAAACTTTACCTAGTAGAGGATAGTATGCTTAAGGAGGAAAAATATAGTTCTGTTTTATCTCACTTAAAAAAAAAAAAAAGGTCTGCTGAAATACTTAATATACTGTCTTTTACAGATGAAGAAACCGAGGTACAGACACGTTAGATTTCCTTAAGTCATATGGCTAGGAAGTGGCAGAGCTAGAATTCAAATCCAAATCTGTAACTATTTGAAGGCTTGTTCATGCTCTCTGCACTGTGGTACCTTCAGTCCCTTTCTCTTCTCACCCCATCCAATAAATTTCTGAGGCTTGTCTGTGATACTATTGTATTGTTTCTTTAATCTGTCCCTGTTTTTCTGTTTTTACCATCCTACTTTAAATTTCCATTACCTTTGTATAGATTAAAACCATAAGCTCCTAACCGGTCTCTCTGCCTTCCTTTTCACTGTATAGTGGTGCCAGTGGTTTTCTTAAATACAGATCTGATTCTGTCACTTTATTCCTAAAACCCTTTGACTACTCACTGAATGTAAAATAAGATTTAAAATTCCCAGCCCTTTATAATCTAGCTGGCCTACATTTCTACATTTTGAACATTATCTCCTGAACACACATTTTCACTTAAAGTGCTTCAGCCATATTGAACTACCAGCCTATTAGATGTTCTCCACAGTCTGTGCGTACCTGTCTTTATACCTTTGCTAATGCCTTTCCTTTGCCTTAAAATGTTTCCCATCTTGACCTGCCTCTGAGTTATTCATCTTTCATGGCTCAGTTCAGATCCCCAGATCCCAACTCTTCCGTGAAGCTTTCAGGATACCACTACTAGCTGAAATTCAACTTCTTTCCTGTTTTCTTACTGTACTTTATACCTACCCTAAAAGAATTTACTCCAGAATACTTTATGTCGTAAATACTTTTTTTTTTTTTGTGGTACGCGGGCCTCTCAGTGTTGTGGCCTCTCCCGTTGCGGAGCACAGGCTCCGGATGCGCAGGCTCAGCGGCCATGGCTCACGGGCCGAGCCGCTCCGTGGCATGTGGGATCTTCCCGGACCGGGGCATGAACCCGTGTCCCCTGCATCGGCAGGTGGATTCTCAACCATTGCGCCACCAGGGAAGCCCCGTAAATACTTTTGATTGTGTCTGTCTTTCCCCCATTAGATTATTATTTCCTTAAGACACAGACCATTTCTGAGTCATCATTTATGTTTTATATTGTTTACAGTGGTGACTTTTTTTTTTTTTTTTTTTTTTTTGTGGTACGCGGGCCTCTTACTGTTGTGTCCTCTCCCGTTGCGGAGCACAGGCTCCGGACGCGCAGGCTCAACGGCCATGGCTCACGGGCCTAGCCGCTCCGTGGCATGTGGGATCTTCCCGGCCGGGGCACAAACCCGCGTCCCCTGCATCGGCAGGCGGACTCTCAACCACTGCGCCACCAGGGAAGCCCAACAGTGGTGACTTTTCATATATAAGGTGATCAGTGAATGTTTGTTGAACTGAAAATTTGGTATACATACAACTTCTAGGAAAACTTTGCAAGGACATATCGCATAAGCTATTATGTTGTTCAAGACTATTAGCAGGATAATTTTGAGTAATTTTGAAAAATAGTAAGTTAACTTAAGTACAGCAGAGGAAAGTCTTAAGAGCCATCAAAGGACTTTTTTGTAAAAGTACCGATTGGGGCTTTAAAAGTGATGTTGAGTGTTATAAAGCAGAAACTAACACACCATTGTAAAGCAATTATACTCCAGTAAAGATGTTAAAAAAAAAAAGTGATGTTGAGGAATCCTTATGGGATGGCATCATCTTTTATATAGATAATACTGGCACTGATTACCTGCTTACTTGAGTGTTGTTTCCGCTTCTAGGTTCCTCAACTTAGAGGGGATGAGGATACCTTGGAGAGGTTTCTTAGGAGACTCAAAAGATGATTATATGACTGGAAGTCAGTCCTATGAGGAAAGGTTGGGAGAATGAAAAGTTAAGAGGCAACTTAATAACTCTTCAAAAAACATGAATGGATCCATTATTAGGAATGGTAACCAGCTGTTTTCCAGCTCTACTGATGCTAAAATAAGAGAAAAATAGGTTTAAATTGAAGCAAAGGGTAGTTGTGTAAGGAACTTGTTGCTAATGATGGTTTTCATTATAGTGATGGCAAAAAGATTACCGAAATAATTTTATGATCTTCTCTGGAGGTGAATTTTAAAGGACAGGAGTCCTGCCTATGTATGTGTAAAATGACTTCTCAAGCTACCTTCTCTTTCTCTGAATAAGTATATTTCTATTTAGAGCCTAGAGAGCATGGATCATGTTTTATACTTTTTAATATTCCCCAAGGGGTCCTAGGGTCTCACTGGCTCCCTAAGAAGTATTTGAATTGTCAATTTATGGCAATAATTAA
The DNA here is from genome assembly GCF_002837175.3 of Physeter macrocephalus. Classification (NCBI taxonomy): domain Eukaryota; kingdom Metazoa; phylum Chordata; class Mammalia; order Artiodactyla; family Physeteridae; genus Physeter; species Physeter macrocephalus. The sequence goes on along the minus strand of NC_041229.1, from coordinate 14,063,759 downwards.
CTTTCAGTAGTAAGCTCCAAAGAAATGTCTTTATGAAATGATTTTATAGTGGTTTTATAGGAGAATAAAAACTTAGTAAATGGAGCTAAGAGGGAAACCTTAAACATCAAGAGAAACCAGGGAAAGTAGTAGGTGTGGTCTCAGTATAGGAAACAAATAAATATTTATAGCTTTTATGTCCATTTTCAGTTGTAGTCCAAAGAGCTGTGCTTCAGAATATCCCTTGTTAAGGGTATCACTGCTTGTGGATGCATTATAACAAGTGCTTTGTAAATCCTTTCCAGTCTAATAAGTTGGCTTCATATGAATGAGGATTATAAAGGCCTCTGACCCTTGGCTTTTGAGGCCATGAGGAGGGCTTACATTACTTAGAATGAAACCTTTTTAGATATGTTGGGTTGCAAAAAGCATTTCCGCTACAGTCAGAATGAAAACTGTGAATTGGGATTTTTCATATAGATTACCAAAAGTCTGGGCAGAGCTGATATTAACACCAGCTCATTTTCCTACTAGCTCTTAGTTCCAAAGCCTTGAGTGGGTTATTGAAGCTTTTGGACTTTGGAATTTAGTACTGGAATTGTGTAAAATTTCCTTCTTGTAAATAAATGGATACTAGGTTTATTTAAGGTTATTTGGCCTTAAATATTAAAAATATAATGAATATTTTCTAAGTTTCATACAGTAAATGCTGTCTACTGTTAACCAGACCATCTCATAAAATGACTGGAGTTCAAAGGTGAAGCTGGATTGTTGCAGGGATTCTGCAAGTGGTGGCAAAGTGAAGGGCGGCTTGATTCCCTAATTGTAAAATTGGTGTCATTTGAGAAACTGGGAATTGGAAATATAAGGGAGTCATACTTTTCCCGTAACTTTCTTTTTTTAATTTTTATTTATTTTATTTATTTATTTTTGGCTGCATTGGGTCTTTGTTGCTGTGCGCGGGCTTTCTCTAGTTGCAGTTAGCCGGGGCTACTCTTCCTTGTGGTGCAGCGGGCTTCTCCTTGCAGTGGCTTCTCTTGTTGCAGAGCACGGGCTCTAGGCGCGTGGGCTTCAGTAGTTGTGGCTCGCGGGCTCTAGAGTGCAGGCTTAGTAGTTGTGGCGCACAGGCTTAGTTGCTCTGCGGCATGTGGGATCTTCCTGGACCAGGGCTCGAACCCGTGTCCCCTGCATTGGCAGGTGGATTCTTTTTTTTTTAAATTTGTTTGTTTATTTTATTTATTTATTTATTTATTTATTTATTTATTTATTTACTGGCTGAATAGGGTCTTTGTTGCTGCGCGCAGGCTTTCTCTAGTTGTGGCGAGCAGGGGCTGAGTGGAGGCTACTGTTCGTTGCAGTGCGCGGGCTTTTCATTGCGGTGGCTTCTCGTTGTGGAGCACAGGCTCTAGGTGCGTGGCTTGCAGTAGTTGCAGCATGCGGGCTCAATAGTTGTGGCTCACGGGCTCTAGAGCACAGGCTCAGTAGTTGTGGTGCACGGGCTTAGTTGCTCCACGGCATGTGGGATCTTCCTGGACCAGGGATCGAACCCGTGTCCCCTGCTTTGGCAGATGGATTCGTAACCAGTGTGCCACCAGGGAAGCCCTGGCAGGTGGATTCTTAACCACTGCGCCACCAGGGAAGCCCCTTTACCCGTAACTTTTAATTGCTAATCATACAGATATAAATTCAGAAAGCAAAAGATTATAAACAGCAAAGAATAATTCTCATGATTCTTTATTCTACTTGAGAGATTCCAGTGTTAGACTAATAAAATACCAGGGACTTTTTTTTTAAGTAAGTTAATGCCACATAATGTGTGCTTCTCAGAATGTGATGATGAACTTCCAAATATAATGTAGTAGTTAGAAGAGTCAGTTGGTTTTTTAAGCTAGTAAGAACACAAAACTTCCCAACTCATATACTGAACATTAATTCCTCAAAAATGTTAGGTCAAAATTGTGTTGGCTGACTTAGTAGCTTTGTTGTTTTGCCAAAGGGAATGTTTACTTTTGTCACGTAACTTCACTTTGCTCCTTCAGAAAACTGGCTTTTTGGAGAGATAACTCTTTACTTTTAGAGGAAAGAAAGTTGTGAATTTCTCAATGTTATTTTAGTTGCTGTTGATCATTGGACAGCCCAGAAGGAAAGATGCAACCTGACTTTTGCAGCAAGATCAGAACAAGCTGGAAGAAAAAACTACAAATTTTATAGTAGAAACTTGTAGTTGAATGAACATATAGCTCAAAATGAAGTTAACTGCTGAAAGTTGGCATATGGAGGACCAAAACCTCTTGTAATAAAAAGAACCATCTTTGAAAACAGTGTTGGTGTTTGTTTAATTTTTCCAGCCTATTCAAGTGGATCTAGTCATTTTGTGGTACTTTCCTGTTAAACAGAGAAGAATAAACCCTGTCATTGTGCTGATTGATTTAATTTCTACAGTATATTAGTTAAGTGGGCTTATTTCTTCTGCTTCAGCAAGTAGATAAACCAGTTCAGACTTGGAACCTAGGAGTTTGGAAGTCCTGATTTTTGTTTTTTGTTTGTTTGTTTGTTTTTTAAGGTCCTGTGAAGTAATTTGGGGCATTGCCAAGAATCTGTATAGCTTACTATCTGATGTAGTGCATTCATTTTACTTTTTTTTTTTTTTAAGACAATGAGCTTCTTTTTGTCTACCTCTTTTTCCGGAGCAGGATGGTTGGAGTTCACCTGTCTCATTTGTTTAGCTGTTTTGAGCATCTTTGCTTCTTGCTCTTGTTGATAATGGAATGAGGATGAGGAGATACTTCTTTCTTTAATTACAAAGTGGGTATCATTTGTATTTCTTTTTTTTAAAAGATGTTGGGGGTAGGAGTTTATTAATTAATTTATTTATTTTTGCTGTGTTGGGTCTTCGTTTCTGTGCGAGGGCTTTCTCTAGTTGTGGCAAGCAGGGGCCACTCTTCATCACGGTGCGTGGGCCTCTCACTATCGCGGCCTCTCTTATTGCGGAGCACAGGCTCCAGACACGCAGGCTCAGGAGTAGTTGTGGCTCACGGGCCTAGTTGCTCCGTGGCATGTGGGATCTTCCCAGACCAGGGCTCGAACCCGTGTCTCCTGCATTGGCAGGCAGATTCTCAACCACTGCGCCACCAGGGAAGCCCTCATTTGTATTTCTTAGGTGAGAGTTGCTAGGTAGATTTGAATTAAATATTTGAAAACAATTTCATTCTTGTGTGGGTGAAAATTTTACCAACTATTGTAATTGAAGAACATTGTATTACTGTCTTTGCACTCTTTAATTCTAGGTGACTTTTGGGGTTAACATTTCTCAGTATCAGGCAGAGATCATATTTAAAACAGTGTTAATCTCTTCCTATCTGTTATTCATTCAAACAGCCACAGTTCTCTTTGAGGCACCAATAGCCAGAGAGAATCTGGCCTTGGCTCTGTCCCTGCCATTTTGTTGACAAGGGACTATGATGTCAGTTCGGTAACTGTGTACATTTCTAGACTGCTTGGATTTCAGAAACCATCTTGGCTTAAGAAGTTTGTCTCCTGATATCTGTGTATTTGACTATGCTTGAGTATTTTATTCTTTTCCCTTCTTATAAATTCAACAACATCATTGTTAAATTCACTTTTTGGAAATGATTTACAGGTGTCACTATCTTTTTTTCTTTTACAAATGGTGAAAAACTGCTTGCAAAGAGGCTCATCTTCCCCCTAAATGGCATTCATAAACATAGCACTCTACAGAGTTAAGAAACGGTGACTGGAAATCTAATCTATTTTTCAAAGAACATCTTTTATGTACCAGGCAGATGACCAAGTGTTGGGGCATTAGTATTGAACAAGTCCCTTCCCCCCTTGCCTCATGGAACTTACTGTCTGATTTCTCTTTACTGAGCTCGGCTTAAAATATAGCAAGAATATAAATACTAAAATTATAATACCTTGCAAGATACTTTGGAAGTTGGTAATTTGAAGGCTAAAGCTCTCAAAACTAATATTAACAGAACTGTTCTTGGGAGCAATTCAAGTAGTAGTCTTCATTTACTGATTTACTGATTCTTGAGAGTCAGTTATACCAGGTGTAATATATGAAGCAAGATATTTAAAGTACTCCCAGGGTATTTAATAGCTTTCCCCTTCCTGTTAAAAGGGAACTTAAGCACTAGCACATCCTTTACTGCCTTCTACAACTGAAGAAGTGCTACTCTCCACTTGTACTCTGGATTCCGTCCCCTCTCATCTACTCAGGGTCATTCCTGCAGTTATTCCCTCTCTCTCCTGCATCACCAGTTTCTCTCTCATCAACATATATAACTGTCTAACTGTCTTAATATAATCGTTGCTTTAAAAAACCCTTGACCCCAGGTCCTCCCCCAGCTACTACCCAATTTTCTGCTCCCTTTCACAACAGAACTCCTTGAAAGTGCAGTATGTAATTGCAGGTGCCACTTTCTCACCTCTCAGCCACTCCTCAACCCCTGCCATTGGGCTTTTATCCCATGACTCTAGGAAATGGCTCTTATCAAAATCCTCAAGGGCCTCTCTCTTGCCAGATTGAATAGATAATTCTCAGTCCTCCTCCTGTTCAACCTTTGGGCAGCATTTGAACCAGGTGACCACTCCCTTCTTGAAACACTCTTTTCTTGGATTCTGTAACACTACACTCATCTGCTTTTTTCTTAACTCATTGGTTATTAATTTTCAGTATTCTGTATGGCTTCCTTCCTCTGCTTAACTCCCCTGAATGCTGGCATCACCTAAGAGTCTGCCTTTGGCCACCTTCTCTATCTGTGCACTTGTCCTCAGTGACCTCATCCAGGCCTCATCTGTATGCTGAGGACTCCTAAATCTTTGTCTCTAAACCTTGACTACTTTTTTGAGTCCCAGGCTTGTATTTCCAGCTGCCTATTTGACATTGCATTTGCATAATAATAATAATAAGAATGATGAGCGTTTATCGAGTTTTTATTGTGGGCCAGGCAGTATTCTCAGTGCTTCACATGTATTATCTCACCTAATCTTGCCCACCCGCTGAAGTAGCCACTGCTATTCCCAGACAAGGAAACAGGTATGCATTGAAGCACTTGGATATTTAGTAGGTATCTTAACGCTTCCCATGTCCAGAAAGTCTTGATTTTCTCCTTTCTCCTTGTTTCAGAATGACTCTGCCCTTTACCCAGTAGCTCAGGCCTAAAATTTGAGAGTTATCCTTGATTTCTCTCTATATTCATATTTCAAATAACCCGTCAGCAAGTTCTGTCTGTACTACCTCCAAAATACCTTAAATCCAACTTCCTCTTATTAATTCTCTTGCCAAAACCCCACACTTACCCATTATAATCTTTTGGCTGGATTATTCCCTTATCTCCCTGCTTGTGTTCTTACCTCAGTGAAGTTTGTTCTTCACACAGCAACTGTGGATTCCATGTGTAAATCAGTCAGATCTTACTATTCCCTCACTTTAAACATGTTGGTATCTCTCCCCCATCTCCTTTCTCCCCACTGCTTAGATAAATCCAGATTTCTTACCCTGTCTGGCAAAGCCGTACATGATCTGGCCTCTGGTCAGGTCTGCTTCTTCCAGCACCACCTCTTCTCATCTCACTCATTCTGCTGCACGGCCACACTGGCCTTTTGGTCTGTCATACTTGCCATGCTCGTTGCTGTCTCTGGGCCTTTGCACTTACTATCTAGCTAGAATACTATGCCACCTAGATCTTTATACGTCTGTCTTTTTCTCATCATTTAGGTCTAAATCTGGGTTCAGCCACTTTTTTCTGCAAAGGGCCAGATGGTCTCTGTCGCAATGACTGCCCCCTGCTGTTGTGGTCCAGGAGCAGCCATAGACAATACAGAAATGATGACACACGGGGCTGTGTGCCAATAAAACTTTATTTATGCACACTGAAATTTGAATTTCATATAACTTTAATGTGCATGAAATATTCTTCTTTGTATTTTTTTAACCATTTAAAAATGTTAAAAACCATTCTTAGTTCACGGACTGAACAAACCATGTGGCAGGCCAGATTTGGCCTGTGGCCCACAGTTTGCCAAGGTCAGAAGCCTTTTCTGACCACCCTAGTGAAAACAGCCCTCACAGGTAACCCCCATCAATTCTTCATGCCCTCGTTGCGTTCTTTATTTGTTACATGGTTATCTTCTCATGGGGCAGGAATTTTGTCAGTTCTTCACCTGTGTAGAGTCTAAAACAGTGCCTGGCAACACTCAGTAAATACTTGCTGGAGTGATTGAATGCCAGTCACATTTGAATTTTGGCTGTAGACTGCTATCTGGTCTCCAGTTATTCAGTCTCTTTCCTACTCTAATTTCATAAGTATGTATCTAGAATAAACTTCAAACTTCAAAGTTATGCCTTGTCTACATTTGAGACCCAAAGGTAGCTCCTGCTGTTTATTGGATGAGCTTTGACCATACCATCCTAGAATTAACAAGGTTCTGATACTTTGTCTTTGATCTTGGCCCTGCTATGGCTACCCCTTTCCAACCAAATCAGTTTTTATCAATTTTTGCATCTGATTTCCCACTTCTCCCCATTACCCCCTCCCATTTATTCTTTTTAAAAAAAATATTGATTGATTGATTGATTGATTTGGCTGCATTGGGTCTTAGTTGTGGCACTGGGGATCTTTGTTGCAGCATGCGGGATCTGTGTGGGGATCTTTAGTTGCGGCATGCGGGATCTAGTTCCCTTGCCAGGGATCAAACCCAGGCCCCCTACAATGGGAGCGTGGAGTCTTAACTGCTGGACCACCAGGGAAGTCCCCTCCCTCCCATTTATTCTTTTTTTAAAAATAAATAAATAAATTTATTTATTTATTTTGGCTGCATTGCATCTTCATTGCTGCGCACGGGTTTTCTCTAGTCACGGCGAGCGGGGCTACTCTTTGTTGCGGTGTGCGGGCTTCTCATTGCGGTGGCTTCTCTTGTTGTGGAGCATGGGCTCTAGGCATGCGGGCTTCAGTAGTTGTGGCACAGGGGCTCAGTAGTTATGGCTCGCGGGCTCTAGAGCACAGGCTCAGTAGTTGTGGTGCACGGGCTTAGTTGCTCCGCGGCATGTGGGATCTTCCCAGACCAGGGCTCGAACCTGTGTCCCCTGCACTTGCAGGCGGATTCTTAACCACTGCGCCACCAGGGAAGCCCTCCCATTTATTCTTTTTTTTTTTTTTTTTTTTTTTTTTTTTGCGGTATGCGGGCCTTCCTCTGTTGTGGCCTCTCCCGTTGCGGAGCACAGGCTCCGGACGTGCAGGCTCAGTGGCCATGGCTCACGGGCCCAGCCGCTCCGCGGCATGTGGGATCCTCCCATACCGGGGCGCGAACCCGGTTCCCCTGCATCGGCAGGCGGACGCGCAACCACTGTGCCACCAGGGAAGCCCCCCATTTATTCTTAATCAGCCATTGTCCATGGTTTATTTCCTTTAGAGCTACGGTCTAAAAAACTTTTGTAGGTTGTGAGCCTCTTTTTTTCTTTGAGAATCTGAAGAAATCTGTGTCTCTTGTCTGGCAGATGCCCATATAAACAGAGTTTTGCCTGTGATTTCAGCAAACCCTCTAAGCTTACTCCTGCCTATCAACTTGTCTGCAACTAAATGCATGCTTAGCCCCTTTTCTGATAGGAGAGAACTCCCTTCCATTGCACTTTGTCTTCATTCTCTCTCAGTGCCAACCCCTCCTCCCCATCCCTTTTCCATTTATTAGCGATTTGCTGTTGAGAATTTTCAGTCTCTTCCTGGCTGCTGTGTTCTCTTTCAGCATGTAAACACATTCAACTCAAAAAGTAATCCTGGACTTCCCTGGCGGTCCAGTGGTTAAGACTCCAGGCTGTGGGGAAACTAAGATCCCACATGCTGTGTGGTGCAGCCAATAAACAAACAAACAAACAAATAAGTAATCCCCCCAGGCATATCTTTCCCTACATTGTGCCCATTGTCTCCTTTCCCATGTAATTGAGTTTTTTCAAGAGTGGTCTATACTGACTTCCATTTTTGTCACTTTCTAATCACACCTTGACCACTGCGCTTTGGTTCCTCCTGCCTCTAACACTGCCTTGAAGCTGACCTTGGTAAGGTCATAGGTGACCTCCCAATTTTGATATCCTCTGTACAAAATCCTTTTGTATCCCTCCCCAACTTGTCCATCTCTTGATGTGTATTCTTCCCTTGCTGTTCTGTACTTAGATACATGACTGTTCTGTACTTAGATACATGATCTGTCTCCTTGGCCATTCCATCTCTGTCTCCCCCCTTAGCGTCCCTTTCCCCTGTACGTGAAGTATGGGTATTCCCTGGGGATCTGCAATGTATCCTCTTTTTCTCTCTGTATTCTCTCCCTGGGTGACTGTTTATACATACAGTTTCAGCATTCATAAATTCATTGAATCAGATGCGTTTTCTCCAGATCATTATATCTTACAACTTGGACAGACATTTCAAATTCAAGTGTCTAAACTGATTTCCCTCCTGCTCCTAGAAACGTCTCCTCTTTCTTTTTTCCCCAATCTTATAAATATATCACCATAAACCTAATCAGCCTAAGCCCAACACCTGCAAGTCTTTACTGATTCTTTCCATCCCCTGAACCTTTATATTGAAACCTTGTTCATTTTGCCTCCTAACTGTCTATGGAATCTGCCCTTTTCCTTAATCCCCATTGCCACTGCAGTCATTTTATAGCTGTTCTTACTGCCTCTGGTTTTAAAGGCAGTCTCTACTTCCCCACTGCTGTCATAGCGATCTTTTGAAAATATAAATCTAATCATGCTTCTCTCCTGCCCGAAAGTGTTACTGATGAGCTGTAGCCCTCAGGATGAGGCCCACACTTCCTTGAAGATAAACTTCAAACTCAGAAAGGCATTTAAGACCTTTCATGATCTGCCTCTGCCTTTTTTCCTCCTCAATATCTTATGCTCCTTTCCCACATCAGCTAGGGCCTCAGCCCTACTGAGCTGTCTGTAATTTCACTCCATGCCATGCTCTTTTGTATCTCTGTGCCTTTGTATGTGTTATTCTCTCTGCCTGAAATATCTTCCTTCAACCCTAATTTACCATCCTTCAGAAGTTAGAGTAAGCTTTCACCCTTTCTGCAGTGGCTTTACTGACTCTTTCTCCTTGACTGGCTTAGCCACCTGTCTGCTGTGCTTCCTTATTCATTTTTCTGGCATGTGTATTCCTCTGGCATAGCAGGAGACACACTGCATGCCATTAGTTTTTGTGTTTTTTAAAAATTAATTAATTTATTTATTTTTGGCTATGTTGGGTCTTCGTTGCTATGCCAGGGCTTTCTCTAGTTGCGGCGAGCAGAGGCTACTCTTGGTTGCAGTGTGTGGGCTTCTCATTGCCGGGCTTCTCTTGTTGCGGAGCACGGGTTCTAGGCGCAAGGGCTTCAGTAGTTGTGGCACGTGGGCTCAGTAGTTGTGGTGCACCACCGGCTTAGTTGCTCCGTGGCGCATGGGATCTTCCTGGACCAGGGCTCGAATCCATGTCCCCTGCACTGGCAGGTGGATTCTTAACCACTGTGCCACCAGGGAAGATCCCTGCCTATGAATTCTTAAAAGAAAAATCTTACTGTCTAATTCTTTTGAGTCCACCAGTATTTTCTGCTACTGTGCTATTACCACGTAATGTTTTTTTTTTTTTTTGTGGTATGCGGGCCTCCCTCTGCTGCGGCCTCTCCCGTTGCAGAGCACAGGCTCCGGACGCGCAGGCTCAGCGGCCATGGCTCACGGGCCCAGCTGCTCCACGGCATGTGGGATCTTCCCGGACCGGGGCGCGAACCCGGTTCCCCTGCATCGGCAGGCGGACGCGCAACCACTGCGCCACCAGGGAAGCCCCCACGTAATGTTTTTTAAACAGGTAGTGTACTGCATTTCCTTTATTTTCATTTTACAAACATTTATTACTCTAAATTTGTGCCAGATACTAAAATACAGCAATGAATAAGTAAACTTTCCCTGTCTTTAAAGAGTGAATGCTCTAGAGGAGACAAACTTGTAAACACATTCTTTATCCATTATGCTAATTAAGTACTGGTGATTATGTGTGTATGTCTTTAAAATGCAGCACTAAGACCTTGGTATTTTATTTTTTAAATTTATTTATCTGTTTGGCCACAGTGCCCAGCTTGTGGGATCTTAGTTCCCCAACCAGCAATAGAACCCAGGCCCTTAGCAGTGAAAGCGCAGAGTCCTAACCACTGGACCACCAGGGAATTCCCAAGCCCTTGTTATTTTAGAGCTTGTAGCGATAGACACTCAGAGAAATGTGCCAGCAGCAGTGGTAGCTAACTGGAATAAATTCCCAAAGGAGAAGTGTTACTCTTCTTTAACTAGAGCTACTGAGACGCACAATATGCCTCCTTGACATTTCTTCATCTTCTTTAGTTGTTCTTAATAATTTTCTTAGTTCTGTGGCCTCCTCATATGATGGAACCATATATGATGATACCAAAAATTATAAGCCTTCAAAACAAAGAATTTCAAACAATTACGTATCAGGGTGCTTTTGATACTGTCTGTGGTTTTTGATGTTATTTTCAGTTGATTCATCAATAAACCTCTGTAGGTGAAGAAATTTGATTTTTTTTTAAACTCTAAAGACTAAACATTTTGGAGACAGAAGAATGCTAAGGTACTTACCACCTAATTCAGTGCTCTGAAGTGCTGAGTCTCTTGCTAGAAAAGAAAGGTTATGATCGGTCATCCTAGACCTTATTCATCAAAGGCCAGGTGTGGCCAAGCTTGTTTAATAGAAGAGTTTTCAAAATAGCTTTGGAACCTCCACATTAGATTGGGAGGTGAAGAACTCCAGGTGAATGATTTCTGCTCTGACTAAATTGGGAAGAACTTACGGGAGGAGCTAAAATCTATTTTAGTTGGAGGTAGGAAGGAAAAGGCATTGACGTCTATCAGTTTCAAGTTTATCAGATCACTGGTATTACTAGGAACTGTGTCGCATCGAATCACTGTAGATGATTTAGGTCTCGATTACTTAAACTCTCTCAGATTTCTAATGCTGGAGTGGTGCCTAGTACAATACTGAGGCATGGAGATAGACATTGCCATCCTTTGGAAGAATTTTGAAATTTGTTGAATATTTCTCCATGAACCTAATACTAATACAAGTGGAAGAATGAGCTATTCCAAGATTTAAGCCAGTTTTTTATTCCAGCATATGAATTACATAGTAATTTATCCTTCACCGACATTTTAAGGGATTTTGGCTTTCTAAAGGAAGGCTGAGATTGTGCACCTGCCTGTCTGCTTTAGATACTTCTTGGGAGCAGGATCATGTCTTACTACTTATCTTTGCATTGGGAACAGATAGCATATAAATGGTTTTTGAATGAATGGACAAGTAAAAGAAATAGTGTTTTCTTTGCAGAGTTGTCCTAGTAGTACATAATTCCTTGAAATACAGAACTTCATGTATTTTTCTAAAATATCTTCATCATTACATTTTATCTGTAAACATCATTGTCTGTAATACTTACTTTGGATTCACTTAGATTCTCTTGTGGAAAACATACCCTATTGCTTCATCACAAATATAATAGCCACTAAAGGATTAAAATTCTGCCATTAAAATAAAAATCATGAAATGTTAAGATATTTATGGGTAACGTAGAATTTGCTAGTAAACGTATGTTTGGAAGTTCTCAAATAACCCCTAGAGATAGGGGTAGGGATAATAAAGAAATTCCACACATTTATTATTTTAGAATTAGCTTTCACTTGGAAAACGACATTAGCTTCATTGCATTCCTAATCTCTGGAAGCTAAATATGATCCAACAGTATTTTATGGTGCTCAACTTGGCAAGGATATTTTTCTCTCTTTGGAGGTAAGAAAAGGGTAAAATCTCGACGATCTAGTGACATCCTTATCCAGAAGGAATAGGTTTGTTGCCTCTTGCCTATACTTTGTCTTGGAGTGCTGTGCTCATCAGAGGAAGCCAGAGTGAAAGGAAAAGTATGGGTGGCTGTTTGGGCCCAGTTTCCAGGAATACTTCGTCCTGTGTAGTGTGGAGTCTCCTGTTTTTCTTCACGGCTGTCCAGGCTTATGATGCCATAGTGCCAAACATGGATTTAATTGCAGCTTCTCTTGTTACCTTTTTTGTAGACATTTTGACTTAGTCTTTTGATTTCTAGGCAAGCCTAAATCCCTGGGAAGCTAGCACTGTTACCTTGTTTACTGCATCTTCCAGGAACCCCATGTGTTTAAAGGGGGTGATGGGAGCGAGAGGAGAGGCAAAAAGGACTTCATCTGTAGCGCCTTCTTGCAGCATTTTTTCCCCCAGTGCTTTCTCAGCTTGGTTTTCCTTAGATTTTGGGGGGACTCTTGTGTGGAATTGGAAGTTCAGAGTTAGCCGACCAGAGCTCTTTAACATAACAATGATGGCTTTTGTTTTTGGCTAAACTGTCTGGATTATTTAAACAATGGGTGCTTATTTTTTTAAGCATCCTTCAAGAAGTCAGTCTATATTTGAAGTGAAAAGAAAGCTCTTGGGTGGAAGTCAAGTCATTCTTTTCTTATTCCAACTACAAGACCACAAAGAAAGAGTTAATGCTTTCTGTCGTTTTGGAAAGTACTTGGAAACTTTAAACATTGGCAGAGTTAGTTAAATTACTGCTTGATAGCTCAGTAGTACTCTTTTGGAGCACGCTGAATTAGGGTTGTACAGTTACATATTGTGAAAGTTAGAAATATAGAAAAGTGACTCACTAAGGTTGCTGATAATGAACATAGCAATGTGGATCTCTTATGTTTCTTTTAAAGATTAAACATTTTTCATTACTTCAGCTGTTGGTTACTTTACCTGTTGGCTATTGTATGTATAGTTGCTAGAACTCTCTCATTGCAACACTTGGAGCATAGAACTTAACGCATTTAGCTATGTAGTCTCCTGGCAAGCGTTAGGAAATCCTCAGATGTCTTTGTGAAATGCATAGATTAGCAGTTGTTCCATAAGGATAATGCAGGGAAGGAATGAATTAAATCAGAAACTTTAAGGATTTGAAAATGGGTGTCATGTTACTTTAATAGTAGCTGAAAGAATAGGGTATTTTGTACTGTAGGTGATTTATTGGATTCCTTTACATATTTACAGTTTTAGATTGTAGCCATTATGGTAGGAAGTTATTTGTAAATAACTGTATGATCTTGGGCAAGTCATTTGGCCCTTCAGAACTTCAGTTTCTAAAACCACATCAATAATAAGAACTACAATATGGACACTACATTATAGTTTTATGAATGATTTTACATAAATTACATAACTTACATAAATTATTTCATTTATTCCTTACAACACTCCAATAAATAAAAAAATTTGAGACCTCAGACAAGCCCTTCCCTCTCTTCAGTGGTGGCACGTGCTGACAAATGAGAGGATGAAGTGGTCCCCTCTACAAATGGGGGGCTTTGACTGTTGGAACTTAGTTTGGGGATTATCAGTATAAATTGGAGGTACAAGAAAATCTATCTATAATTCCTTATTTTGTTCTTATTTTATGTGGATTTTGTTTCTGGCATCTGAAATTCTTATCTCTGTAGAAAACTCTTAGTTTCTGAATCAGTGAATTTCTATTAATCAGGTTGTTTAAATAGACCATATTTCTTGACAATTTGTTCAAAATCGGTTAAATCCTTAGTATTTTTTTAAAAGGCAGGTTAGAAGTTAAGAGGTAAAGAGAAGTTTTTGCCTTTTCTAAGTATGACTGAAAATAAGATGCTTCCTTCAGTTATTCTTGGATGCATTCTTGAATTGATGTGGTCAATTCATCATCCCTTTCACAAATGCTGCTGCCCACCATTAAGTCTCTTATCACAGGGCATTTAAAAATGATGCCATAAAATGCATGTTGAGAATCTTTGGATCTCAAATGTATAGAAATCACATCTAAATGTCAATTCCTGAGTTAAGGAACTGACAATAATGGCAATTTCAGTCTCTATTAATATTTAGTAGACAAGAGATTATGATATTGTAGATAATCCTTATGTGTCTGTAGACTTAACTACTTGTTGAAAAGATATATTTGTTTTATTGGGGCTGTATATTTCTGCCATTGTACTGATTTGCTTACTTGAATTAAAGTCATTCTTTAATTGTTTTGGGCTGTATCTATAGTTTGAAATTTAGGACTGTCCCCTATGTACTGTGCACCAAAGATGACTTGTCAATGCATTGTTCAATTACTACACAGCTCCTATTTGTCTGTAATGAAGCCATATGGCTGGGCCCATTTATTTCAGTATTAAGTTATTTTATAATAATATCCATATGAATGATGATGAGTAATACATAGAGGCTAAATTTTCCAAATTCATTTGTGTCTTCTCTGGACATTTCTTTGGGATATGTTCAGATTCATGTTGTTTTTTTTTTCCTGATTTTAAAATAATTTTCCTTTGTTATAGGATGAGCAGTTCTTAGGTTTTGGCTCAGATGAAGAAGTCAGAGTACGAAGTCCCACAAGGTCTCCTTCAGGTATGGCCAGTTAAATGCATAGCATCTTTACGTTTTGTTTGTTAAGAAACTGTGACTTCCCCTTGCCTTCTTTGCATGTAAAGGGTGGTCTTAAATACTGGGGTTTTTTGGGTGTATCCTTCCCTTTCCCTCACACTAAGTAGGAAATGGCTTATGAGCTAGACCTCTTTCAGGGACTTCTCTGTCAGGCCGCTTTTGGTTTATCCTTGATTATGCTTCTCTATGGGAACCACCAGAGGCATGGGGGCTAGATTTCCATGGAATGCTTGCAAAACCTGGTAGGCAAATTGAAGGTTACCTACTGAGAGCAGCATCCTCAGATTTACACATTTTGAATTGTATGGCAGTAAATATGACTTTGGAAATAATTTGGCCAGTGTTTTTTATAGATGAAATTTGGTCTACTATTGTCAAAGAACTAAAAACAAAATGTTGGCCTTGTATGAAACTATTTTATCTGATCCTTGAAAAACTGTGTTAAAATAAAGAAAATAAAAACGACATGGGTATTTCCATTTATTAGCAATATTTGTCATTGTTCTCAATAAGAATATATCTAGAATGTCTTGAAATTCTAGACTTAACAGAAGTTTCCTGCAAGATGATCCTCAGTGGAAATAACATTTAATGGCTTGCAGAATTCTGTTCTGTATAGGAGAGGGCTATAGATCTTTTGATGAAAAAAACATTCCCCATCTGTGCTGCCATTCTGACTTCTTGTATGGTTGTCTTTGATTTTATGTGCATAGACAGTCTAGTTAAATATGATGTTGTTAGCTGTGCTTTTGGTCCTTGATGTTGACATAGTTTGTGATGTTTGTTAGCATTTGCATTTCATTTGAGTCATCATATATTATATAATAATCTAACTCAAACACATAAGTTGACAATTTTTCCTTTCCCAAGTAGTGGTGGTATTGCCATTCTAGTTGAGAGGACTTAGCCAGTTGTATTCCAGTATCTGTGCCATTTAGACAGCAGCAATATTCTCTTTAAGATGTGATGAAATCTTAAAACTTCGTATCAGGTGATGTTAGAGATTGTCTGGTCTAACCCTTCATTTATAGATAATAAAATGAGGCCCAGAAAAGACATGATGAGCAGTTACTTCTGACTGATTTGTGAGTTCTTTGAATGTGTTGTGGATTATGGAAGTTAGCAGAGCAGGACTCTTCTCTATTCTGCTTTTTCTACCTGTCCACCAAAAGCTTTTTTTAAAAGATGGATAGAAGAGGTTTTCAGAATTAATAAAGGCCTATGAGTAGCCAGGTTCAAGTCTACCAAGATTATAAGGAATCTTGTGATATACTTCTGGGTAGTTAATTCACAACCCTTTCTTGATGGTTTCCTCTTAAGTTTTTTTCTTGGCTGTCAGTGTACCTTATTATTATTATTATTATTATTTTTTTTTTTTTTTTTTTGCGGTATGCGGGCCTCTCACTGTTGTGGCCTCTCCCATTGCGGAGCGCAGGCTCCGGACGCGCAGGCTCGGCGGCCATGGCTCACGGGCCCAGGCGCTCCGCGGCATGTGGGATCTTCCCGGACCGGGGCACGAACCCGTGTCCCCTGCATCGGCAGGCAGACTCTTAACCACTGCGCCACCAGGGAAGCCCATGTCAGTGTACCTTAAATGTTGTTTTTTGTTTGTTTGTTTTTAATCATCTGTATATACTTTATTAAGAAATGAAACCGTTTCTCTGCTGTCTTCTAGTCCATTACTTTCGTTGTAATTAGTATATATTGAGAACAGATTTGTGTATCTTAATCTATTAAGAGAAGTTTCAAGTTAATTGGTGAGGAAAGCATTTATATTTAGAAAGCTCAACAATAAGACCCTTGTTGATTTCTGTTCTGTTAGAAAGCTGGTTCCATAGTCTAAAGTGTTCATCATAACGGCATAAATCTCTTCTGGTGCTTCTTAGGGGAGGTTTTAATCTCAGAAGAATGTTGAGTCATATAAAACATTGAAAAGTCACGAGAGAAGAGATGATATGATGAGGAGGCAACTCGTAATACATTTAGAAAGTATAGACTATATGTGGTGATCAATCTGTGGTGTATATAAATCAAATCACTATGTTGTACACCTGGAACTAACATATATTGTATGTCAATTATACTTCAATAAAAAAGAATGCATCTTTAAAAAGAAAAGAAAGTACAGACTATACAAAGAATTTTAGGGAGTTCCCAGGTGGCCTAGTGGTTAGGATTCCAGGCTTTCACTGCTTTCAGTGCTGGGGCCTGGGTTCAATCCCTGGTCAGGGCACTGAGATCCCACAAGCTGTGCAGCATGGCCAAAAAAAAAAAAACAACAACAACAAAAAAAAAGAATTTTAGAAAACAGTGGTTTTCTGAAGTCTCTTGATAAGCAGCAAATTGAGCTGATTTATAAGTTGGCAAATTCCTTTTATTTAGAATAGAAGAAATCTGATTTAAATTGTCAGTTTGCTCTTGACATCAATTATGGTTAAATCTTTTTTGTAATTTGAGACTAACTAGTTCAAGAACCTGTAGGTAGGGGAATAGATTAATGGACATCTCATGTCATTTCAATGATTAGTTCACCTACCACTGAGTTCAGTGATCTTATTCTGCTGTCTCATGAATGAATGTTTTTCTTTTCATTGAAACTTTCTTAACTTACTTTGGCAAAGCAGATTGAAAATATAGGAAGCTGAGCTGCCTATAGAAGTTGGTATATTATTGTAGCCTATAGAAGGTGGTATGTTGTTGACTGAAGAGCATCTTGTTCAGATTTATTAAAGCCAAAATTCTGAGTTGAAAAAATGGGATGACTTACTATAAATGTGTTCTCAGTTGTTAACTCTTGGTGGCTACGATGTGGAAAAGGTCATACAGATTTTTTTAAAACACACCTTTTTTTAATTCAGAAAAAACCTTGTTCATCCAGAGTTGTAGGGAAAATTAGTTTTATATATTAATTGCTCAGTTGAAAACCTCTTATTATCTTAGTTTTTCTATCAAAAAGGTAGTTAAGTGTTCTTTTAGGTAGGATGTTATTTACTTGATTTCTTTGAGGCAGGTTTTTGGTGAAAAGAAACTAAGCACAATTAAGATGTTTTATTGACTGATTAGACCCAGGTAGAGTTCAGTACAGAATGGCTTGTGCTAAATTATATTCAGCTTAGTTAAGACCTAAACTACAAAGCTAAATATATGCTCTTCATTGTTTAATTTCTATACACAGTTAAAACTAGTCCTCGAAAACCTCGCGGGAGACCTAGAAGTGGCTCTGACCGAAATTCAGCTCTCCTCTCAGACCCATCTGTGTTCTCCCCTCTAAATAAATCAGAGACCAAATCTGGAGATAAGATCAAGAAGAAAGATTCTAAAAGTATAGAAAAGAAGAGAGGAAGACCTCCCACCTTCCCTGGAGTAAAACTCAAAATAACGCATGGAAAGGACATTTCAGAGTTACCAAAGGGAAACAAAGAAGATAGCCTGAAGAAAATGAAACGAACACCTTCTGCTACATTTCAGCAAGCCACAAAGATTAAAAAATTAAGAGCAGGTAAACTCTCTCCTCTCAAGTCAAAGTTTAAGACAGGGAAGCTTCAAATAGGAAGGAAGGGGGTACAGATTGTACGCCGGCGAGGAAGGCCTCCATCAACAGAAAGGATAAAGACCCCTTCAGGTCTCCTCATTAACTCTGAACTGGAAAAGCCCCAGAAGGTCCGGAAAGACAAGGAAGGAACACCTCCACTCACAAAAGAAGATAAGACAGTAGTCAGACAAAGCCCTCGAAGGATTAAGCCGGTTAGGATTATTCCTTCTTCTAAAAGGACAGATGCAACAATTGCTAAGCAGCTCTTGCAGAGGGCAAAAAAGGGGGCTCAAAAGAAAATTGAGAAAGAAGCAGCTCAGCTGCAAGGAAGAAAGGTGAAGACACAGGTCAAAAACATCCGACAGTTCATTATGCCTGTTGTCAGTGCCATCTCCTCCAGGATCATTAAAACCCCTCGGCGCTTCATAGAGGATGAGGATTATGACCCTCCAATTAAAATTGCCCGACTAGAGTCTACACCGAATAGTAGATTCAGTGCCACGTCCTGTGGATCTTCCGAAAAATCAAGTGCAGCTTCTCAGCACTCCTCTCAAATGTCTTCAGACTCCTCCCGATCCAGTAGCCCCAGTGTTGATACCTCCACAGATTCTCAGGCCTCTGAGGAGATTCAGGTACTTCCTGAAGAGCGGAGCGATACCCCCGAAGTTCACACTCCACTGCCTATTTCCCAGTCCCCAGAAAACGATAGTAATGACAGGAGAAGCAGAAGGTATTCAGTGTCAGAGAGAAGTTTTGGCTCTAGAACGTCGAAAAAGTTGTCCACCCTGCAAAGTGCCCCCCAGCAGCAGACCTCTTCCTCGCCACCTCCACCCCTGCTTACTCCGCCGCCCCCGCTGCAGCCGGCCTCCAGTATCTCTGACCACACACCTTGGCTCATGCCTCCGACCATCCCTTTAGCATCACCATTTTTGCCTACTTCTGCCGCTCCCATGCAAGGGAAGCGAAAATCTATTTTGCGAGAACCGACATTTAGGTGGACTTCTTTAAAGCACTCTAGGTCAGAGCCACAGTACTTTTCCTCAGCAAAGTATGCCAAAGAAGGTCTTATTCGCAAACCAATATTTGATAATTTCCGCCCCCCTCCACTGACTCCTGAGGATGTCGGCTTCGCGTCCGGGTTTTCTACATCTGGTACTGCTGCTTCAGCCCGATTGTTTTCGCCACTCCATTCTGGAACAAGGTTTGATATGCACAAAAGGAGCCCTCTTCTGAGAGCTCCACGATTTACTCCAAGTGAGGCTCACTCTAGGATATTTGAGTCTGTAACCTTGCCTAGTAATCGAACTTCTGCTGGAACATCTTCTTCAGGAGTATCTAACAGGAAAAGGAAAAGAAAAGTGTTTAGCCCTATTCGATCTGAACCGAGATCTCCTTCTCACTCCATGAGGACAAGAAGTGGAAGGCTTAGCACTTCTGAGCTGTCACCTCTCACCCCACCGTCTTCTGTCTCTTCCTCGTTAAGCATTTCTGTTAGTCCTCTTGCCACTAGTGCCTTAAACCCAACTTTTACTTTTCCTTCTCACTCCCTGACTCAGTCTGGGGAATCTGCAGAGAAAAACCAGAGACCAAGGAAGCAGACTAGTGCTCCGGCAGAGCCATTTTCGTCCAGTAGTCCCACTCCTCTCTTCCCTTGGTTTACCCCAGGCTCTCAGACTGAGAGAGGGAGAAATAAAGACAAGGCCCCTGAGGAGCTGTCCAAAGAGCGAGATGCTGACAAGAGCGTGGAGAAGGACAAGAGTAGAGAGAGAGACCGGGAGAGAGAAAAAGAGAATAAGCGGGAGTCCAGGAAAGAGAAAAGGAAAAAGGGATCAGAAATTCAGAGTAGCTCTGCTTTGTATCCTGTGGGTAGGGTTTCCAAAGAGAAGGTTGTTGGTGAAGATGTGGCCACTTCATCTTCTGCCAAAAAAGCAACCGGGCGGAAGAAGTCTTCATCACTTGATTCTGGGACTGATATTGCTTCTGTGACTCTTGGGGATACAACAGCTGTCAAAACCAAAATACTTATAAAGAAAGGGAGAGGAAATCTGGAAAAAACCAACTTGGACCTCGGCCCAACTGCCCCATCCCTGGAGAAGGAGAAAACCCTCTGCCTTTCCACTCCTTCATCTAGCACTGTTAAACATTCCACTTCCTCCATAGGCTCCATGTTGGCTCAGGCAGACAAGCTTCCAATGACTGACAAGAGGGTTGCCAGCCTCCTAAAAAAGGCCAAAGCCCAGCTCTGCAAGATTGAGAAGAGTAAGAGTCTTAAACAAACTGACCAGCCCAAAGCACAGGTACTCTTTTCCATCTTGCCCATTAAAATCAACAGTTTCTCGAACCCCATCTAGGAGCAAGTTTTAGGCTGAGTGTTTCAGTTAGATCCAGTTATGGGAATCAGGAAAAGATGGTGGCATTCACAGTGGTCCTTTACGGACGGATAGGATTTTGATAGGTAGAAAATGATAGGGGAGAAATTTTTAAGGAGAGGAAACAGTGTAGGGTAGAGATAGAAAAGTATAAAACATACTTGAGGAACGGGGATAGCTGGACTGGTACGTGTAGGAAAGCGGTGAACCAAGACTGAAAGGTACGTGGGGCCACATTACCCTGAGTGCTGAGTTGTTTGTACTTAATGGGTTTGGTGTGATGGAATCTGTGACTTAATTTTGAAGATGCATTTTTGCAGTCAGATTGTTTTACTGTTGTTTACTATAGAAAACAGGGATGGGGGGAATCTCTTCCTCTGAGTTGTGAGTGATTAGACCAATAGAAAATAAGTATTTGCAGAATACATATGAGAAGCACTTAGCCTCAAGTTGTGGTACAGAAAAGCTGTACAATTCAGTTAGTTAAGATGATGACAAACAGATTTTTGTAAAGAAGAGCTTTTTTTTTTTTTTTTAATTAACAAAGCGAGCTAGGGACTGGTCTTTTCTGAGAAAACCTGCCAATCTTTAGATTGTTTTTAAACATTGTCATGTAGTAGATGCGTGTTTATACCAACATATCAAGTTAGGTTAAGATGACCACAAACTTAGGTTTTAATGTTATTCAACGTAGGGCCACATTTACATTTAGTAATTCTGCCAGTTGAGAGGTCTAGCAGGAATACGATGAGACTTATTTCTGACACCATTTTGGATGTTTTTGATTAACCTCCTAGTGATAGGAGCCGTGGCTCTTTAAAATGTGAGACATTTCTGTTTGGAGCTGTGGCCTTTTATACTTCCATTTATAGGTTATTTCCCCCTACTTCTCTGTTGATCAGGGAAATATAAGAAATAGTCTGTGGTTAGATAAGCCCTATTTACTCGAGAATGAGCTTCTTGATAATGCAGACTGTCAGCTTGATTTTTTTTGAGGGAAATTTTAAAGAAGTAGTATAATTGGGAATAGAGGCTTAGTTGATTTCTGTTTTTTGATTAGAATCCTTTTCTGCCAATTTTAGAAGTAGGTGATTTCTATATATTGATGTGGCATATCAGCTGGGAATAACTAGAGTTGTATGTGTTGAATATAGATTATAAGTTAATCAACTATACCTTGGCTTCATTCAATTATATTTTCATCGCATATGGTTGTTATTGTTTGTTTTTGGCTTGCCTCATACTCAGGGTCAAGAAAGTGACTCATCGGAAACCTCTGTGCGAGGACCCCGGATTAAACACGTCTGCAGAAGAGCTGCTGTTGCCCTTGGCCGAAAACGAGCTGTGTTTCCTGATGACATGCCCACCCTGAGTGCCTTACCTTGGGAAGAACGAGAAAAGATTTTGTCTTCCATGGGAAATGATGGTAGGTTGGGGATGTCAACCTTGAGGTCTAAGCAGACACTGGGTTTGTTTGCTGATCATCCTGGGAGTGCCCAGTAGGCTCTTCATAGCATTATATGTTAGGCTGGGTCCTCCAAAAAGCAGATGGCAGAGGGCGGGGGGATTAAATGTGTAAGGGTGTTATTAGAGGAAATGCCTGAGAGAGAAAATGGGGAGGGAGTCAGGAAAGGCTGGG
Organism: Physeter macrocephalus; assembly: GCF_002837175.3. Classification (NCBI taxonomy): domain Eukaryota; kingdom Metazoa; phylum Chordata; class Mammalia; order Artiodactyla; family Physeteridae; genus Physeter; species Physeter macrocephalus. Next base: position 14,041,703 of record NC_041229.1, on the reverse strand, counting down.
AGAGCTGTCAGACTGCTCTGTAAGTCTGACCCTAGTGATGGAGAGTGGGAAGGAAGGCTGGGCAGACTCTTCCTGGATGCCATGCAGTGTGAGAAAGCTCGGCAAGGCTGTCAGGGAGCCCTTGAGCAAACATTGACTGTCAGAGGAGTCTCGTGTCTCCCAGGAACAGACCTACCCTAGTATCCCTGCCACGCTTGTCACTGCCTGAGAGCAACCTCTGTGGTAAGTGTGGCCTCTGTACCCCTGGATTTCAGAGCACAGCACCTGGGGCCCTGTGGTTTCAGGTCTGTGAGGCACGTTCTCATGGGTGACTGCTCAGATGAAATTTAGAGGTTTAGAGAGTCTTCAGAAGCATTCAATTCGTATTCTTTTTTTTTTTTAATGCTTTCTTTACTTTCTTTTTTTAAATCATATTTTCTCTTTTTTTAAAAAATTAATTAATTATTTTTTGTATTTTGGCCATGCTGCGTGGCTTTCAGGATGTTTCCCAACCAGGGATCGAACCTGGGCCCCTGCAGTGAAAGTGCCAAATCCTAACAACTAGGTCACCAGGGAACTCCCTCAATTCATACTCTTGACTTTAGGTTACACTGTATTTTGTTTTCATTGTTTGGATTTCTGCTTTCATCAGGCTGCAAGTTATAGGCATTTTTAAACATTTAAGTAATTATTTAAAACAGGCTCTGTGTTCTGCATATGAATATTTTTATTGTAATGAATTTGATATTTGGAGTCCCAATTAAAACAATGTTTGAATGTATATACTACCATCAGTAGATTTTGAGAATCTCCCCTCTGCTCCCAGGAAGGAACCAGATACTCTGTCAGAGCTAATGCCACGTTTCTTTAACAGACAAGTCATCGATTGCTGGCTCAGAAGATGCCGAACCTCTTGCTCCGCCCATCAAACCAATTAAACCCGTCACCAGAAACAAGGCGCCGCAGGAACCTCCAGTAAAGAAGGGACGGCGGTCAAGGCGGTGTGGACAGTGTCCCGGCTGCCAGGTGCCTGAGGACTGTGGTGTGTGCACTAACTGCTTGGACAAGCCCAAGTTTGGTGGCCGCAACATAAAGAAGCAGTGCTGCAAGTGAGTGCGCATCTCTCTGGGGGGCTGGTCTTCGCCACTGTCCCGCTTGTCACAGAGAAAATGCGCCCGAACGCCCAGTGTGGTTGTACCAAGTCACCTCAAGTTGCAAGATGAGTTGCACGCTTGGATTTTGTGCTGTGCTGGGTTTGGGCTGTGCTTAAATCAGAAATCCTCAGGCGCAGTGTTGTGAACGTTCTGTATCTGCTCAGGTCAGTGTGGTAGCCCTTAGCCATATGGCTGTTTAGCACCTGAAACATGGTTGGTGTGACTGAGGAACAACATTTAAAATTTCCATGTAATTTTAAATTCACAGAGCCACATGTGTCTAGAGCTTCCATATCAGTGCAACTCTGGAGGGCTTCTACTTAATCACCAACGAATTTAGGCCTACTATGTATCAGGTCAACTGAAATTACCTTTATCTTTATGGCATTCAGGAAATATTGGTGATATAAGTCTATCCACTCTCTAACTCTCAGAATATTTTCATGCCTATGGAAGTCTTACCCTGCCCCGCACGCTGCTTGTGGAATCTTAGTTCCCCAACCAGGGATCGAACCCGGGCCATGGCAGTGAAAGCGCCGAGTCCTAACCACTGGACTGCCAGGGAATTCCCTGGAAGTTTTGATTACTCTACCTTTTTTCCCTTTTTCTAGTCAGTTTGTGGATGCACTTTCTACTCTGTGGGATAATTTGTTTAAAGTGGATCAAGAGAATTGCATAAGTAAATTTTGGTGGTTGAGTATCTCATCAAGTGCCTGGCACCAAGAATAGATATTATCCATAGATATTTGCTGAATGAACGAATAACATGAAAGTGATTTATATAAAACATATTTGGGAGAAATGCTGCATTATTTACTTAAGGGGAGACAGTTTCTAGGAGACACTGAGAAGTTCTGTGCTTTGGTTTAGTCTGGCCTTAAGCAAGAATCTTGTCTCAGTCCCATTAGTGGAAAGAAGTGAGACAATTCACAGAACAACAAAAAAAGGTACGTGATAGCAAGATAAAATTGCACTAAATTTAGGGGTTGCAGTGGATTCGGTTCAATGTTAAACTTCAAATTAAGTTTCGAGTTTCAATAAACTGAGGACTGAAATATCTATCAAAGCCCTGAGATAGACCTGAAGCATTGTAGTGGCAGACAAAGGACTCGGGTAATTTTGGTCCATTTTGTATTCAGATTACTATATGAATAATAATCTCATAAGGGAGCAGAACTGATTTGACTGCAAGAAATAATGACTGATCGTTTTGTGTGTGGTGCTAGTCAGTACTGGCTTGCGAGACATTTGAGTCCCATTTCAAAAATAATTTGATATTTGCTCCTTTTAGATCCTCAAGGTAGGTGAAATTGCTGATCAAAGGATTTAAAGGCTTGAATTTAAATAATGAGCAGTCCTTTTTTCAGCTCTCAAAACAAACCTGAATAAAGGTTCACAGATTCTTTTTTTTTTTTTTTTTTTAATTAATTAATTTATTTATTTATTTTTGGCTGTGTTGGGTCTTCTTTGCTGCGCATGGGCTTTCTCTAGTTGCGGCGAGCGGGGGCTACTCTGTCGCGGTGCGCGGGCTTCTCATTGCGGTGGCTTCTCTTGTTGAGGAGCACGGGCTCTAGGCGCACTGGCTTCAGTAGTTGTGGCTCGTGGGCTCTAGAGCGCGGGCTCAGTAGTTGTGGCGCACAGGCTTAGTTGCTCCGCAGCATGTGGGATATTCCCGGACCAGGGCTCAAACGTGTGTCCGCTGCATTGGCAGGTGGGTTCTTAACCACTGCGCCACCAGGGAAGCCCAAGGTTCACGGATTCTTGCAGACGAATTAATACTTGCTTCAATTGCTTCCCTCCTAAATGAAGTTTACTTTATGGTATTCCTTATTATTCTAGGATGAGAAAATGTCAGAATCTACAATGGATGCCTTCCAAAGCCTACCTTCAGAAGCAAGCAAAAGGTAGTGTTGTCAGAAGATCTTCCCCCAAATGCTTCCTGCTTTAATGTCATATAGTTGTGTACATCTAGTGTAAAGAGAATACTAGCCTTTTTTCAAGTACTGCTGTTTCCCAGGGAGCTGTTGGTTGTTGAAGCTGGGCGATAGGTACATGAGTGTTCATTTTACTCTTCCCTTCACCTTGGAGTATGTTTGAATATTTCCATAAGAAAACTTTTTTTAAAAATTCATACAAAAAATTACATTATATTTCATTTCCTAGAGTAATAAAAGTATACTTGTTTCACTTGCCAACTTGGCATTAACTTTCTTGAGTTTCCAGTGTCAACTTTAGCTGTAGGAAACTGAGGCTAAGATTGTTACATTTCTATACTTACATTTTAAATAAAATTTTCTCACAGAAAAATAATCTTACTTTCCCCCCCCACCCCCAGCTGTGAAGAAGAAAGAGAAAAAGTCTAAGACCAGTGAAAAGAAAGAAAGCAAAGAGAGCAGTGTTGTGAAGAGCTTGGCGGACTCTAGTCAGAAGTCTACCCCATCAGCAAGAGAGGATCCCGCCCCCAAGAAAAGCAACAGTGAGCCACCTCCGCGCAAGCCCCCGGAGGACAAGAGTGAGGAAGGGAACGCCTCCACCCCAGGACCTGAGGCCAAACAAGTGGCCACGCCCTCTTCCAGGAAGTCCAGCAAGCAGGTCTCCCAGCCGGCACCAGCCATCCCCCTACAGCCCCCCAGCACAGCACCACCGAGAAAAGAAGTCCCCAAGACCACTCCTAGTGAGCCCAAGAAAAAGCAGCCTCCACCTCCAGAGTCAGGTGAGTGAGGACAGCAGGAAGAACTGCCAAACCAGAAGTACCAGCACAGGGCACTGACATCTTAAACAGCATTTTGAAACCTGAAATGTACATTTTGAAGTCTTTGGTACAGGAAAATTAACTCTCTTTTAAATATTTAATTTTTTTTTTGGCTGCGCCAGGTCTTAGTTGTGGCACAAGGGATCTTTTAGTTGCGGCATGCGGGCTCTTAGTTGCGGCATGCACGCGGGATCTAGTTCCCTGACTACGGATCAAACCCGGGCCCTCTGCATTGGGAGCGTGGAGTATTAACCAGTGAACCACGAGGGAAGTCCCAGTTAGCTCTCTTTTAACTGTTATATAATAATAAAGAAATAGAAGCAAAAACCAGTTAAGTTGGAGATACTGTCTTAATTTCCTATTTATCTTTTTTTTTTTTTTTTTTTTTTTTTTTGTGGTATGCGGGCCTCCCTCTGCTGTGGCCTCTCCCGTTGCGGAGCACAGGCTCTGGACGCGCAGGCTCAGCAGCCATGGCTCACGGGCCCAGCCTCTCCGCGGCATGTGGGATCCTCCCAGACCGGGGCGCGAACCCGGTTCCCCTGCATCGGCAGGCGGACGCGCAACCACTGCGCCACCAGGGAAGCCCTTAATTTCCTATTTAAAGCCTAGAGTTTAAATAGTTTTTGTTTTTTTCTAATGTCCCTTTCTTTGCAGGCCAATCAGTGCTAGAGTCATCGTTGCTATTTAGCATTAACTGTAAGTTTAGTGGCATCTGACTGCAGTTTATTTTGAATTCTTTAGGTCCAGAGCAAAGCAAGCAGAAAAAAGTGGCTCCTCGCCCCAGTATTCCTGTAAAACAAAAGCCTAAAGAAAAGGTGAGGAAAGATTTGTTTCCCTGCCATTTGTCAAAGATGTGTTCTATTCTGTAGGGAAGTAGCCTTATCCTTGACATTTACGTGAGTGAGTGAAACTGCATTTCTGCTTCTGTGTAGATGGCAGTGGAATTTCTTAAAATTAGCAAACTTCAGGTTTAGGCTTTAGCTCACTTCCTTTTTTTCTCTTTTTTTCCCATTGTTGTTTTCCCCTCCTTTGTAGCCCCACATGCTTATGCTTATGCTGCAGGCTGATGAGTATAATTTTTTTTCCCCCTCAACATCCGTTAGCAGTATTTGTCTATAACAATCACTCACTATTTTTATTATGTGGAGAGAGAGGTCTTTAAGACTTTTCCAGTTCTTTCTGTGCCCCCATAGTGGTGTGCATGCACGTCCAGGCTGATGCTCTCGAGAGCATCAGCAATGCTGAAAAGAGAGGCAGATGCCAGGTTCTTATTAAGTCATGTTCCAGAGTTACTGTCCAGTTTCTAACTGTGATGATGAAGCATGGTTACAGTGGCAAATCTGAAATCATTGATGATCACAGAGCTGGGAAAATTGTTTTGAATCTCATAGGCAGGTTACACAAGTGTGGAGTGATCAGCCCCAGATTTGATGTGTGCAACTCCAAGATCTAGAAAAATGGCAGAATAACCTGCTCCCATCTGGTCAGTGTGGTTTCATTGTACTGACAACCTCAGCTGGCATCGTGGACCACGAGGAAGCAAGATGAAGACACGCAGGAGGGAAAAGCCTGGGATGTGTTTTCTAGGGGTATAAATACATACGTGCCAATAAAATGCTTCAATGGAAAAAAAAATCTCCTGAAGATTACTTGTCTGTTTCTGTAGGATACTTATATTGGAAACATGTTTTCCAGATCTATTAAGATTTGTCCTTTGCATTATTATCTGTTGCAAGAGTGAAGGCAGGCAGGGTGTGGATTTGTTCTTTATCCATTTTCTATCCCCATAGGAAAAACCACCTCCAGTCAGTAAGCAGGAGAATGCAGGCACTTTGAACATCCTCAGCACTCTCTCCAATGGCAATAGTTCAAAGCAAAAAGTCCCAGCAGATGGAGTCCACAGGATCCGAGTGGACTTTAAGGTAAAAGTGTTCAGTGACCACGGAGTGTATTGAGTGTTGTGGACTTTAAATCGAGAAAATGATGTTACCAAAGGCATTGAAAGAGAGGAAATTCATTCAGGGGGTGGGGCGGAGGAGTGAAGATCTGCCATTAATAGATGGGTTCAGGTGTGTGAGAACTCCGGTCAGTGTTACCAGGTCAGTCTGTGAACTGACTGAAGTACAGAGGCACGGAGCCAGTCCTGCCCATCCTGAGCTGTAAAGTGCTTTTAGATGAGAACAGTATCTGAGGAAGTGCTTCTTTCACATAGGTATTATCAAACCATGATGATCGCTTGAATCAGCAAAACTCTAAGGGAAATTCAATCCCAGTAAATCTTTGCATTGTAGTTAACAGGTGAGCCTTTTAAGAGTTTGTGTCTGAGATTTAAAATTTTCAAAGCAGCGGTTATTTTGAACTCATTGAGATGAAATATTCTCGACATTTTGGTGTCACTCTAATATTATGCTTTTCGTCCTTATTTTCAATGCAGCGCTTTTTCAGTGCAGAGATGTGTCGTAAAACTCTCATAAATGATCTTTTTCTCTCTCCGCAGGAGGATTGTGAAGCAGAAAATGTGTGGGAGATGGGAGGCTTAGGAATCTTGACCTCTGTTCCTATAACACCCAGGGTGGTTTGCTTTCTCTGTGCCAGTAGTGGGCATGTAGAGGTAAGATATCCTGCTTCTTGGTACCCCAGACAGTATAATGATAGATTATTTTGCTGTGATGAAAGAAATCATTATATTCTGTTTTGTTGGTATATAGCAGGCACTATATCCTGTTGAAACCTGCAAATGAAATGCTTTGAAGTTTTTTAGAAATTTCAGGAAGGAGTCTGCTTTTTATTAGAGTAGCAGTTTTTTTTTTTTTTTTAGAGTAGCAGTTATTGAGTGTGAAAAGTTTAATAGTTTCATCTCTTAAATTCACTCATTATTAGAGTTCTGATTTTTTGCTAGATGTCCAAACATGGAAGAAATAATAAATGTTTTTCTAGAAAAAGAGATGCTGTTGATAGTTGTTTTATGTTGAATAGCAAAACTTCCTTGTCTATAAAGAGCTCTTAGCAATTAATAAGAAAAAGGAAAACACCCAGTAAAAAAAATAGTCTAAGGGCAGGAGTATATAATTCACAAAACGAGAAGTAAAAACATGGTGGGAGGGGAGCATTAAGCCTTCCGATTACCAAGCACTGTAAATTAAAGCATGATAAAAAGGATCAAGTGGAAATGGAGACTTTCTGTTTCTGGAAATCTAAATTAGTTACAGTCTTTCTGAGAAGATTGTTTGGAAATATGTATTTATCTATAAAATGGGTATACCCTCTAACCCAGCAATTGCACTCCAGGCATTTATCTTGAGGATATAATTAGATAAATTATATGTGTATGTATGTATGTTTGTATACGTGTATGTATGTAATACATGTATAATATATATAATAAACCCTTCTATATGTATACATATTTGTATATATATAATAAACAGAAGGGTTTATTTCAGTATTTATGATAATAAAAAATTGGAGACAACTCAAAAAGTCATCAATAAGGGGCTGGTACTTCGGTTAAAATAATTATAGGACATGCATATAATGGCACATATGAAGTCCTAAAGATGATAATATGGATTCATATTGACATGGAAAGATGTCCATGACACATCACTGAGTTAAAAGAGGTCACAAAATAGTATGTAAAAAGCATGATCCCATTTTGGTTTGGAAAAATGTTTTTGAAATATATACATAGAGGGAATTCTGAAGGATTTACACCAAAATCGTAAGAGTGTAGTTGGATTGTGGTTGACTTTTGTTTTTTCTTTATCTTTTTGAGTTTTTTTGCAGTGAGTATGTGCCACCTTTACCATAAGGGGGGAAAAAAGGTAGCACAGTTTTAACTAGGAAGCAGTAATTTGTCATTCATACAGTTCTCAATTCCTGAATACCTCCTTAGGTTATTATTTGTCACACATGTATTCTAAGGTCATAAAGAAAACCCAAAGCCAAGTTGTAATCCAGATGTTGAGCAATCATTGAGACTTACTAGCTAAGACATTCAGTCCTGCCCACTTGCTATTTTAAATTACGCATTAGCAAGTGCAGACAATATTGAATAAGAATTCACCAAAACTGCCTCTGTGATTTAGTTCAATGCAAATCCTTTATGTATGCAGATTATATAATCCGATAATGCTATTTTTCTTCTACACCTTTAAGCTTTCTAAATAATTTCAAAAGTAAACTATCAGACATAAAGTAATATTTTTGCAAAATTATATTCACAAATAACCATATGCTGAAAGTTATATATTAAAGAGTGACTTTTTAAATGAAAATGATACCAGTATGTGGATTTTTAAATATGCGAAGAAGAAAGGAGTTTTAATGGGCAAGAATTAGCAGCTTAAGTAGTAATGGGATGAACAATAATTTTGAGGTGTAAGTTTTGTTTTCCTTGGGGTTCTTATTATATGGTTGTATCTTAAATATAGATTTAAGAAATTTAGAAAATATATGACATCATTATATGATAAAGTATATGGAGAAATGCAAAATTGTCATGGTAAACGTTCAGCAATATTTTTTAAAAAAATTTAGTGATTCAGACATTTAATAAAATAAAGGCATTAAAAAAATAAATTACACATTAGCAAAATTATTGCCTGGTATTCATTAAGGAAGTATTTTCTTAGTGCCTGTTACGAACAATATATTGTTCTAAGTGCTGGAGTTACTTTAGATAGCGTTGAAACTGAGACTTTTCAGTCTATATAAGTGCCAGGGGTCTACTGTATCTCTTTTCCTACATAATCTTAACTCTCATTACATCCATACACATGTTATCCACAGGAATAACTTATTTTCATAACACCAGTATTTCAACTTCTGTGTTAAAACAGGTTTTTTTTTTCCAGAGTATAATTGCTCTAATTTAAATTGTGTAGCTGTGCACAGCAATCCCACAGGATTCCTAAAAACTGAAATTAGAGAATGAATAGCCCACTGCCTACATTGCACTCCTAAAGCATAACCAGTGCTTGGTGAATTTTCCCCACATTCAAATTTTTTAAAACTTTTTATGTTGACATGGTTTCAGATTTACAGAAAAGCTACAAGAGTGGTACAGAGAATTCCCATACACCCTTTACCTGGATTCCCCAAGCATTAATATTTTTTTTTATTGGAGTAAAATTGCTTTAGCATTAATATTTTTAATTTGCTTTATCCTTTTCTCTTTGTATATGTATTGTACAAAATAAGAAATAAAATATGTACACACATTTTATATGTAGACATTTTTTTTTCTTAAAATTTGAGAGCAAGTTGCAGACATATGCCCTTTTACCTCTAAATTTTATACTGTGTATTTCCTAACACCAAGGACATCCTCTTATATAACCACCATATAATTATCAAAATCAGGAAATTAACATTGGCATATTACAATTATTTAAGTAGACTTTATTTAGTTTTGACCAGTTGTCCCACTGATTCTTTTATGGCAAAATAAAATTATGAGTCACACTCATTTGAATTTCTGAAAATCTCTGTATCAGTGTGAAAATAACTTATTTCTAAAATTAGAGATGGGAAGGACAAACCAGAGCTTACAGTCATTTAGTAGATTATAGAGAACCTTTAAAACCATCCCTATTTCCCCTTACCCCACTCTTTTACGTTGCTTTAGTTCTTTGTTGATACCTCTTTTATGGCACTTAGCACATTCTGTTAAATCTTAGATTGTATCTATTTAGTTATTTTATAATTCTACTATTATTACTGCTTTAGTCCCCTGAAACTCCCCAGTATCTGCTTTTTTAACGTAATCATTGCTTAGTGAACATGTTGAATACAGTATGTATACCACTACTTCTAAAGCTCAAAGTAAGCAGGTAGGATTTGGTTGATATTTCTACGTGCTATTTGACCACCTCTGTGTTCCCGTCTTACCCTAGTTTGTGTATTGCCAAGTCTGTTGTGAGCCCTTCCACAAGTTTTGTTTGGAGGAGCACGAGCGCCCTCTGGAGGACCAGCTGGAAAACTGGTGTTGTCGGCGCTGCAAGTTCTGTCATGTTTGTGGAAGGCAGCACCAGGCCACCAAGGTACGACGCTGAGTAATGGGGCCGCTTACAGTATTACTCTGTATCTCCATTTCTGCCTTTTAGTCTAGGATTTCGTATGCACATTTTTCCTCTGTTGGCTTAGCCTGTTTTTACTGTTTAACTGGGTGTAATCAATTGCCTATTGTTGTGTTTTAATTTAATTTTGGGAATATAGCAGAAAACGTGGCATTGAATAAAATCCTCAAAATAAATCAAATCTCCTTTATCAGAATGTTCACCACTGAGTGCCTTTGGCAGGACATAAATCCCTATGCCTTGAGAGTAAATAATTTATGAGGAAATTTAAGCTGTCACAGTGATGTGCTGTATTTACTTGAAGATAAGTATGAAATGGGGTACTAAGTGACAGGTGTCCAGTGAAGGTGAGGTGATGCCCACCTTTTTGCCTTCTTATTTTCTTACAGCAGCTGCTGGAGTGTAATAAGTGCCGAAACAGCTATCACCCTGAGTGCCTGGGACCAAATTACCCCACCAAACCCACAAAGAAAAAGAAAGTTTGGGTGAGTTTCTCACACAATGGGCAGTTTCAGAGAGAACTGTCATGGGACTGTTAGGCGTGCACAAATTGTAAGAGGACTATCGTGCTTGAGGAAGAAAAGCCGTCCCAGTAGAGAAGTCAACTCTAGAAATGGATTGCATTTGAGACCTTCTTAAATAAGAAGAGATATTAAAAATAAGAAGTTCCTATTGAATTTCTTTCATCTCTTCCAGATCTGTACCAAGTGTGTTCGCTGCAAGAGCTGTGGATCCACGACTCCCGGCAAAGGGTGGGATGCACAGTGGTCTCATGATTTCTCACTCTGCCATGATTGTGCCAAACTCTTTGCTAAAGGTACCTCAGAAAAGCCAGTTTTGTCATCTTTTAGAGGTTGTACTTAGTGTTTGGGAGGTGAACTGGACACTGCAGTGGAATGAAAAGGTCTTACCATTCTTGTCAAGGATGCCATTTAGACAAATTTCCTAAGTTTCTGGTCTTGCTCTTTTCCTTACACAGAGACTTAGAGCAACTATAACGGTTTTGTTATCTTTGGGGGGATGAATCAAGGGGACTTTTTGTAGTAACTCACCACAAAGAAATGCTCTAAACCAGTATTTCCCAAAGTGAGGTATATATCCATTTGATTGTTTCAGAAATGATTTTAGGTGGTACTGAGTCAAAGATTTTATTTTAATATTGTGCTAGAAAAAAATTATAGCCAATGCATTAAACTGGCTTAGGATAATAATGATATAAAGTTCACTATTGAAGTTATTTAAAATAAGCAAATCAATATTAAGTCTATTAAGTAAAAAATAATGAGGTGATACATGGATAAAACAAATTGATGAAGAGTGTATATTTTTCCGAATTTTAGGAAGCACTGCTCTAAGCTGTAATGTAAAAGCACTAGGAATAAGGGAAAAGTAAATTAACTGTGTTTTTTTACTCCCGTTACCCTCTCCTCTTTTTTAAAAATTTAAAAATTTCTTTGGAATGTTTAAGAGAGAAAGTTTTCTCTTCCATTCTTTTTCTATTACGTTACCTATAAACCTATCTCATGACCTTTAAAAATTGGTCTAAAGAAGAGAACTAGTGGCATATTCTGAGAGCTCAGAATAATCTTGACACTTTACAGATGTGTAAACATTCCATGGTAGATGCATGCTGGCATTTGTAAGTAGTTGCAGAAGCAGAATATGGTGGCTGGCATTTTACATCACATTGGCATATGTGAGTCAAGGGTCTTAGAGGCATTGGTATGTGAACCAAAGCTCTGCTGAAAACTTTGCTTTGCTTTCAGGAAACTTCTGCCCTCTCTGTGATAAGTGTTATGATGATGATGACTACGAGAGTAAGATGATGCAGTGTGGGAAATGTGATCGATGGGTCCATTCCAAATGTGAGAATCTTTCAGGTACAGAAGGTTGGAGTCTTTTTATTACAGTTTCCTTCTTTCTTGGTACAGCTGCATTTACAGCCCCCAGAGTACTATAAACATAAAATTATGGTAGTGTTGTTACTTGAAGTCTTTTTAAATTTATTTTTTAGTCTCTAAAATAAGAACATTGTGTTAAATTTGTGCTTATTTATCTTGAACACATTCTTTTTTTCTTTTAATTAATTAATTTATTTATTTTTGGCTGTGTTGGGTCTTCGTTTCTGTGCGAGGGCTTCCTCTAGCTGCGGCAAGCGGGGGCCACTCTTCATCGCGGTGGGCGGGCCTCTCACTATCGCGGCCTCTCTTGCATTGGCAGGCAGATTCTCAACCACTGCGCCACCAGGGAAGCCCTTGAACACATTCTTTAAGATTTTTTTTTTTTTTTTTTTTTTTCTGCGGTACGCAGGCCTCTCGTTGTGGCCTCTCCCGTTGCGAAGCACAGGCTCCAGACGCGCAGGCTCAGCGGCCATGGCTCATGGGCCCAGCCGCCCCACGGCATGTGGGATCTTCCCGGACCGGGGCACAAGCCTGTATCCCCTGCATTGGCAGGCGGACTCTCAACCACTGTGCCACCAGGGAAGCCCATTCTTTAAGATGTTTATTTGCTGTCCTTTGTGGATACCATAACCTATTGATTCTCCCGTGACTAAATCCTGAGTTAGTGTTAATAATGTCCCTTCAGAGATCAATACATATGAGTTCTTCAGGGGTGTGAGAGTCTTAATACTGTTCTAATATGCAGCTTGATATTAAGTTCAGTGGAATAGCTTTCTCTTTTCCCTGTCTCCCACTCTTCAGAGCATCTCATCATTGTAGGTTTTTGTTTTCCCAGATGAGATGTATGAGATTCTGTCTAATCTTCCGGAAAGTGTGGCTTACACTTGTGTGAACTGTACAGAGCGGCACCCTGCGGAGTGGCGACTGGCGCTTGAAAAAGAGCTCCAGATCTCTCTGAAACAAGTACTGACAGCCTTGTTGAACTCTCGGACCACCAGCCACTTGCTACGCTACCGACAGGTAGGCCCAAGTCTCATTTTGTATTCCGAGTGGTGGTTTTTACCTAGTCGTGGAATGTGTGCATTTTTGTGTGTGTGTGCTTTTCAGTTTATTTTCTTTTGCCTCATTCTTCATTTAGTTTTGTAGAGTTCCTTGTTTTGACCTTAGGCTATTAAGGAAATTTTTAGCACCAAGAGTAAAACCCTCCTCTGGGGTAAGAAGAAGGAAGGGGCCATATCTCTTTCAAAGGTCTTGCTGTTGTAATATGAAATTTGGACTTTGTATTCTGAAGGCCATGGGGAGCCCAATGAAGGACTTCACCCAAAAGAGTAACCTGATCAGAGTTGCTTTTTAGAAAAAAATAAAAAAACAAAAAAATGATTCTGACTGGAGTGAGAGAAAGGATTGGAGAGGACTGAGCCTACAGGCAGGAGCCGTGGTTAGGAGGCAGTGGTGGTGCTCTAGGTAAGAGGGAGCGGGATGGTGGCTTGATCTGCGAGGGTGGTAGTGGAGACCCTTTGGCTCCAGGAAAGTTCCAGGGCTCCTCAGGACACGATTTGAAAATCACTGCTTCTTGTCCGTTTAAGTCATGAACTATATACATAAAGTAGTCATTGGGAACACAGGTATAATATTGGAAGAACCACATGGATAACTTTAACTCAGAGCTAGGCTGCTGCCTTACCTTTTAATAGAGTCTGTTTTTTGTTTTGTTTTTTTTTTGCGGTACGCGGGCCTCTCACTGCTGCAGCCTCTCCTGTTGCGGAGCACAGGCTCCGGACGCGCAGGCTCAGCGGCCATGGCTCACGGGCCCAGCCGCTCCGCGGCACGTGGGATCTTCCCGGACCGGGGCACGAACCTGTGTCCCCTGCATCGGCAGGCGGACTCCCAACCACTACACCACCAGGGAAGCCCTAATAGAGTCTGTTTTTTGAATAGGAAAATTAGCTGTATCTGTGTCTTACTCAAAAGGAATTGGACAGTTTCTGTTTCTTCATACTAGGTTGGGAGTTATCAAGCAAAGCTCCTCAGTGAGCCTAGCCAAGCTGTTAGATAGCCAGCTCGTTTTAACTTTCCTTTTCTAGTATTTGAGAAATCTCTGTGATTATTTTCAAGTTCTTTAGGTTTTATAATACATATCATTCAGTACCATCTTTATTCATTTTTAGTAGAATCTGCATAGGTGCCTCATTTTCAGTGTTAGATAAAAGGAACATATCTTTCCTGACGACAGGCTGCCAAACCTCCGGACTTAAATCCTGAGACAGAGGAGAGTATACCTTCCCGCAGCTCCCCAGAAGGGCCTGATCCACCAGTGCTTACTGAGGTCAGCAAACAGGAAGATCAACAGCCTTTAGATCTGGAAGGAGTCAAGAGGAAAATGGACCAAGGGAACTACACATCTGTGGTATGTCTATACAGCAAACTACCCAAATTTCCAGCTCCAGTTTAGCTTCCTTGGGTCTTTTGGGGGATGAGGCTGGGTGTTAGCATTAAAAGATGATTTATATTGTGTTTAAAAATGTCGTGTGGTTTTAAATACCTAAAAATATGTGAGTTATTTTAGTTCTGTGTTTTGGAAGATGGGTTATGATAGGGAAGGTAGTGTCTTTTTATTTGGCTTTCATCTGAGTTCTTCAAAAATTATTTTTATATTAAAATTATTTTTATATTAAAACTGTTTATGGAAAATTACTAATGTGCAATTAATTGGTTTGCCCCTTTTGAGATCACATCTGAATAATATGTCTTTTTATAATGGATATTCATTTCTAGATAGATGCCTTTTAATTTTATGATTTTAAGAAAGTGTAGGAAATGATCATCTGTTAGCTCATGGTCCGTGTTTGCTATTCAGTTGTTTATTCGTTTTAGTCTAAGTAAAAAATCGTGGCCCTGTTTGGTAACTTACCAGGATACAGCTAATTTATTTGCATTCTTACCTTATTAGCCTGGCATGTCTTGACTGCCACAAATTAATTATGAACTGAATCCCAAAGGCCTCCACTAAAGAGAAATTACACCGTATTAAAAAATGGGGTGCCCCTTTTCTATTGGATCTCTGTGCTGGATGATTTAGGAGGGAAGAGGAAGTGGTTTTGAGAGCACACTGTTCTATGAATAATTAATGCTTTGTTTTTGTATACAGTTGGAGTTCAGTGATGATATCGTGAAGATCATTCAAGCAGCCATTAACTCAGATGGAGGGCAGCCAGAGATTAAAAAAGCCAACAGCATGGTCAAGTCCTTCTTTATTCGGGTGAATGATATTAATAGTTCATGTCTTTGATGCTTAATCCGTGGGTTGTTACCCCATGAACAGAACAGACTTGTTCTCATCTATGTTTTGCTTTGTCATGTGTATAAATCATTTTTGGTTTAATTCGTTCCTCTGATTCTTTGGGAGGAGATTAGTGAGGTTCCAGAGTGGATGGTTCTTTCCCTTGGTGGCCTGAAATCATCCTCATATTGACAGAGAAGCTGGTGTGAAGTTGTTGGTTTTTATGTGCTTTCCAAATGAATGATCACATGCTTACATTTTGTTTGTTTGTTTTTCTGTTAGCAAATGGAACGTGTTTTTCCATGGTTCAGTGTCAAAAAGTCCAGGTTTTGGGAGCCAAATAAAGTATCAAGCAAGTGAGTAAATTCAGTATTACTTTTTTTCACTTCGTCAGCTAGAAATCTGAGCGTTCTTATATTTTTAGATTGAGGGTTTTTTTTAGACTAGGTTTTAATATTAAAGATTAATCAGTTGAAATGCCTTTTTTAAAAAAATTAATTAATAATTTGTTTTTTTGGCTGTGTTGGGTCTTCATTGCTGTGCATGGGCTTTCTCTAGTTGCAGCGAGCAGGGGCTACTCTTCATTGCGGTGCGCGAGCTTCTCATTGTCATGGCTTCTCTTGTTGCAGAACACGGGCTCTAGGCGCGTGGACTCTAGGCACGCGGGCTTCAGTAGTTGTGGCACGCGGGCTCTAGAGCGCAGGCTCAGTAGTTGCAGTGCATGAGCTTAGTTGCTCCGCAGTATGTGGGATCTTCCTGGGCCAGGGATCGAACCCTTGTCTCCTGCATTGGCAGGCAGATTCTAAACCACTGCGCCACCAGGGAAGCCCTGAAATGCCTTTTTATTGCTGGTTTAGAGTCAACACTTAATGTTTGTTTTTTTTTTTTGCGGTACGCGGGCCTCTCACTGTTGTGGCCTCTCCCGTTGCGGAGCACAGGCGCCAGACGCGCAGGCTCAGTGGCCATGGCTCACGGGCCCAGCTGCCCTGCGGCATGTGGGATCTTCCCGGACCGGGGCATGAACCCGTGTCCCCTGCTTCGGCAGGCGGACTCTCAACCACTGCGTCACCAGGGAAGCCCAACACTTAATGTTTATTGCAGTCTGCTGCCCTTTTTTTCTTTATTTATATATTTGTTGTTTTAGGGAACTTGTGGCATATGTACAATACATGTACTATATATATAGCCCAGTTATAACTGGGTTCTATTTTATTTAGTTCAAATGGTGCTCTCAACAGTTCTTGATTCTCCGTATTTAACCTTAAATTTTTATTCCAGTAAATCCTTTTGACACATTGATAAGGTTATCATTTGTTTCTAGATGTTTAACCAAAAGTCACAGTACATCGGGATTATATTTTTAAAAATAATAAAGTCCTGTGTAGGCAGTTTTCGAATTCTATGACTTGTTCTTACAGTCTGTGAAAGGCTTGTGCCCAGGCCTGAGACCTGATGATATCAAGAATTTGACTGTTTTGTACAGTTCTGGGTATCTTGTAGGAGTTCAATAAATACTTGTTGAATCAATTATTTCCAGCAGTGGGATGTTACCAAACGCAGTGCTTCCACCTTCACTTGACCATAATTATGCTCAGTGGCAGGAGCGAGAGGAAAACAGCCACACTGAGCAGCCTCCTTTAATGAAGAAAATCATTCCAGCTCCCAAACCTAAAGGGCCTGGAGAGCCAGACTCACCAACTCCTCTGCATCCTCCTACACCACCAATTTTGAGTAAGACACCAAATGAAGACTTGTTATCCATTTCTCTCTGGGTGCAAATGATTGACTTTGTGACTCTAAATTTAATGTACTTCCGTATTGGAAAAATTTCCCGGTGATCCTTAAATGTAGTGAAATCATTATTTTTGCTTCACTTGGAATGTTAACAGGGAACTGATACAAGTAATGTAACGGATAGTAAGATAGCATAACTTTGAACACTTTTTGAAAGTGTTGATTTTATAGGCTCTAGGCTATTTAAGCAGAATTGTTTTCCTTTTTCCTGGATATCAGACATAGTATTGCCAATTTTAACTGTATGTCTTCTGGGTTCCAAGGTACTGATAGGAGTCGAGAAGACAGTCCAGAACTGAACCCACCACCAGGCATAGAAGATAATAGACAGTGTGCATTATGTTTGACGTACGGTGATGACAGTGCTAATGTAAGTACCTTGGTGCACTGGGTCCTGCTTAGTAGACTAGCCAATAACGACCTCTTTGTGTCTAAACTTGGTGACCAGTGCCGTTTATTCAGTGACTATTTGTCACTTAGTTTGTGGCATTTGGGTTTTTTTTTCTATAACTGATTTAATTGATTTAAAAGATGAGTTGCCTTAAATTAACGTGCTGATATCTTATAATTTCTATTGGCAGGTCCTCAAAAAAAGATTTTATGAAAGTGAATAAAACAGAAGTTGCACATTAAATAGCTTGTGTTTAATGTAGTTATTAGCAGTGTGGCTAAGGTCCCCAGGTCTGGCAGGTTGCCTGGATTCATTTCTGTGCTTTGCCGCCTACTTGTTGACCTTGGCAAAGAGTTTAACCTCTCTGACCCTCAGTTTCATTTTTAAAATGAGGATAATAATAATCTTACCTCAGAATGGTTATGAGGATTAAAGGAAATAATGTATGTAAAGCCTTATTTGGGTCCTGGCACATAGTAAGCTTACAGTTTTTTTAAAAAAGATTTTTAAGGCAAGCTGAGAGAACTGGCTTTGAAATATGGTTTTAAAGAAGTCAGTGGACACTTCTATATAAACCTAACACATACTGCTTGTTCTTTAATCATTTATGATTATAAAATATTTCCAGTCTGTGGAAAAGGTAATCGAAAAAGGTGAGAAGTGAAAACAAAGAAACTTTGAATTGTGATTTTTGTGTGCACCCCTAAGTTAAAGAATTAGACTTGATTTACTGAAGTTATCCTGAATGAGGTAAAGCTAATACCAAGGGAAACCCTATTTGACATTATATTCTTCAAAGAAAAAAGGAAATCTCTTGTTTCATAGGATGCTGGCCGTTTGCTATACATTGGCCAAAACGAATGGACACATGTAAATTGCGCTTTGTGGTCAGCAGAAGTGTTTGAAGATGATGATGGATCACTAAAGAATGTGCATATGGCTGTGATCAGGGGCAAGCAGCTGGTAAGAACCTATGGGTGAATGTTATGGAAGAGACTCCCTCTCAGTTTCCAGATGTTCTTTCTGGGGGTCAATGCTGCCTCGCTGATGTTTCTCATAGCTCCTTCAGAATGGTTAGCCAGCAGCAAATATTGGTGTACACTGTAGGCAGATTGCTATTCTGACCCTTGGAGGATGGGTATAAAAGAAATAGAAAACAAAGTCTTATCCAGTTGGGGAGATAATTCATATGCCCAAGAAAGGTATTAATTTATTAAGTGATTTAGACAAAATGACCTCTGAGGTTCCAGTTGAATCAGCACTCTGAGGCTCCATAGGATAAACCCACAAAATACATACACGACGGGGGGATGTAGAAAGTGATTAGTAGCAGCTTAGAGTAATCAGAAAAGGCTATGAAGGAGTAAAATTTTTAAAGCTATATTTTGATGGGGGGAGAAAATGAAGGATTATCAGGAAGAAACAGAAAAGAGCACATGCATAAGAAACATAAGTAAAATGTGCAGAGAGCACAAATAAAAAGTCTTCCCTGGAGAGGAGCCCAGACTGTGACTGTGACAGAATGAGGTAGTAACATATAGCCTAGTTGAAGGAAATCTGAATCACATAAATTCATCAGTTAAGCCTAGTAATTAAGAACCGTTATGTCTCTGACTAGTATAATCTTTCCGGAACTGAGTTCTTTTGGATATAACAGCTTTCTACCAAGATGATGTTTTTAACATCGATCTTCAAAGTTTCATCTTCTCTAAATCAATTGTGCATCCTAGAAAAAACTGTTTTGATTCAAGTTCTAAATCAAGTTGTAATATTTAAATTTAATAATCATAGGCCGCATGGGCCATAGGAAAGAAAGGATTTGTGGAGGAGGCTTTATGGCTCATATCACTTCTCTGTAATTCAGCAGATTACCAATAGCAAAATGAATTGTGGGAGACCCAGAATGGGGTGACTCTCTAGGGGAGATGGAAAATGGCTAAAACTTCTGAAAGTCTGACTTGGACTCTGTTCTTTCTGGGTTGTTAGAGATGTGAATTCTGCCAAAAGCCAGGAGCCACTGTGGGTTGCTGCCTCACATCCTGCACCAGCAACTATCATTTTATGTGTTCCCGAGCGAAGAACTGTGTGTTTCTGGATGATAAAAAAGTATATTGCCAGCGACATCGGGATTTGATCAAAGGCGAGGTGAGACAGCTTTAGCTGCTTTTTGAATTCTCTAGGAAAAGAGGCTGAAAATAGCAAGATGGTAAACTGTATTTCACCATCCTCCTAGGTGTTCCTAGTAGGTGATTCTAGGTATTCCTAGAATCACCTCCTCTTAGGAGCAGTAACAGAGGCACTGCTAGTGAAACAGAAGGGTGATTTTGAGATATGCTCTGCACTTTACCTCTGAGTCAGTATCATGAGTATGGTGTGTAAAAGGGATAGCCTAACAGCTACCCTGGCTTTTCATTTAAGGTGGTTCCTGAGAATGGATTTGAAGTTTTTAGAAGAGTGTTTGTGGACTTTGAAGGAATCAGCTTGAGAAGGAAGTTTCTCAATGGCTTAGAACCAGAAAATATCCACATGATGATTGGTATGACATGGGCCTTGGATGTTGGGGAAGGCTGGCTGTGTCACTGAGGTACTTTCTAGTCTTCAGTTATAAAGTGGGCCTTCTCATGATTGCCTCTAATCAGTTCTTCTTTTCTTACTCAGGCTCCATGACAATTGACTGCTTAGGGATTCTGAACGATCTCTCTGACTGTGAGGATAAGCTCTTTCCTATTGGATATCAGTAAGTAGCTCTGTGGAGAGAAGACAGCAGCCCCACCCCTTGAGCACCCTGAAGCAGTGAGTAGGTCATTAAATGTAGAGCCATACTTGTTAGTGACTTTTAACTAATTCCTTTTTTTTTTTTTTTTGCTACTTCTCGTAGATTGGGACTAAAGTATCATTTTATGTCAGCTAGATCCAATTGTAGAAGGAAAGTATTGTTGACATAATTTCAGAATCATTTCCAAATAAAACCTAGGTAGAAAACACCAGGCCAGTCTCTTAAGATTCCACTGAATTCCATTCACCTCAGTTCAGAAGTCCAGTGTGTTGTCAGGGATCAAACACCTCATGCCTCTGTCCTCTTTTTACGTTTTATATTTTATAGGTCCTTCTAAGAATAACCCCTACAATAACAATCAAATAGTCCAGTAAGAATTTATAATCTTTCCCACATGAAGCAAATTGTTTAAACTTCTAGCAAACTGATGATATAAATTTAAAATTCTTTTTCTCTCTCTTCCCCTTTGGAGTCTCCCTTTTGTTATATATACTCTGATATATTCTGCATTTCAATTGTGAAAACACAGTCTCTACTCCACATTTAGCTGGCAGCTCTTAGTGTAAAGAGCTAGGCTCCATCAGCATCCAGCAGATTTGAAGCAGTTCCATCTCTCTTGTCTCATGGGGCTTTTCTCCCAAGGGAAACACGCCAGGTTTGTTCTTTCCTCACTTTATACACATGGTGGGGCAGTTATCCCTTCCTGAAGGCCAATAACTATTTCTTGTAGTATCAATAGTTAGTATTTTTTTTTCTTTGCATTTTAGGCTGTTTTACTAATTTTGTCCCCTGCTTACAACACAATAAAAAAGGATTTGATGCTGTTTTCTCAGAGGCCAGGAAAAACCAAGGACTTCAAAAAACTTGGAAGACCCTAACCAGGAGACCCTCTAATAAGAATCCATGAAATAAAGCTAAATTTTGTAAATCAAGGAAGCCAGGGAACCTAGGCTGAGAAGAGGTTTTGACAAATGTCAGTCTCTGCTTCTGTCCTCGCACTCATGGTGATCATTACCATCTGCGTGCAGGTGTTCTCGGGTGTACTGGAGCACCACGGATGCTCGCAAACGCTGCGTGTACACGTGCAAGATAGTGGAATGCCGTCCTCCGGTTGTAGAGCCAGATATCAACAGCACTGTTGAACATGATGAAAACAGGACCATTGCCCACAGTCCAACATCTTTTGCAGGTTAGTCTTTAATCTTAATCAAGATGGGACTTGAATTCGATTTGGGGGAATATTGTGATTGACAGGTGGGAAAAAGGCATTGCTTTGGGAGGTCACATTTGCTTCTGTTTTGGTACTTACCTGACAGCTGGCTTTTTCTTGGTTCATTTGTTTGATATCTTCATTAAATTTTTATAGTAAGAGTTTTTATTTCCTGCCACAGAAATTTCACCTAAAGAAAGTCAAAACACAGCTGAAATTGTAAGTCCTCCATCACCAGATCGACCTCCTCATTCACAAACCTCTGGTTCCTGTTTCTATCACGTCATCTCAAAGGTCCCTAGGGTTCGAACACCCAGCTATTCTCCAACGCAGAGATCCCCTGGCTGTCGGCCACTGCCTTCTGCAGGTAAAGGACTTCACTGACCTACCCGACCCAAGGAGGTCAGCTCAAAGATTAGTTTGTAATGCTGTCAGGCACCTTTATCGTGGTGACTTCTGCCAATGGAAAATGTTGATTTTCTGTTAGCTGTAAACATATCTAGCCAAGTCATTGAAACCAGTGGTGCAGCACATGTGTCCGATCTGTAATGGACTTTATTACTTTCTCTCTCGTTTAGGAAGCCCTACCCCAACCACTCATGAGATAGTCACAGTGGGTGACCCTTTACTCTCCTCTGGACTTCGAAGCATTGGCTCCAGGCGTCACAGTACTTCTTCCTTGTCACCCCAGCGGTCTAAACTCCGGATAATGTCTCCAGCGAGAACTGGGAGCACTTACTCCAGGAACAGTGTTTCCTCAGTCGCCACCGTAGGGACCGCTGCAGATCTCGAGTCAAGTGCCAAAGCGGTTGATCATGTCTTAGGGCCGCTGAATTCTAACACTAATTTAGGGCAGAACACTCCCACCTCTTCACATCTGCAAAGGACGGTAGTTACTATGGGCACTAAAACCAGTCACTTCGATGGCTCTTCATCTTCAGAAATGAAGCATTCCAGTGCTTCAGACTTAACATCCAAGAGCTCCTCTTCGAAGGGAGAGAAGACCAAAATGCCGAGTTCCAAGAACTCAGAGGGATCGGCACATAATGTGGCTTACCCTGGCCTTCCGAAACTGGCCCCACAGGTTCATAATGCAACAGCTGGAGAATTAAATGTTAGTAAAACGGGCACTTTTGCTGAGCTGTCTTCAGTGCCGTTTTCTTCTAAAGAGGCCCTCCCGTTCCCGCCACTCCATTTGAGAGGGCAGAGGAATGATCGAGACCAGCAGACAGATTCCAACCAGTCAGCAAACTCCCTTCCCGATGAAGATACTGAAGTCAAAACCTTGAAGCTATCTGGAGTGAGCAACAGATCATCCATTATCAACGAACATGTGGGATCCAGCTCCAGAGACAGGAGACAGAAAGGGAAAAAATCTTGTAAAGAAATGTTCAAAGAAAAGCATTCCAGTAAATCTTTTTTGGAACCTGGTCAGGTGGCAACTGGTGAGGAAGGAAACCTAAAGCCAGAGTTTGTTGATGAAGTTTTGCCTCCTGAGTTCATGGGGCAACGACCATGTAATAATGTTTCCTCTGATAAGATTGGGGACAAAGTCCATTCTGTTCCAGGAGTCCCCAAAGCTCCATCCATGCAAGTAGAAGGGTCTGCCAAGGAATTACAGACACCCCGGAAACGCACAGTCAAAGTAACACTGACACCTCTAAAAATGGAGGGTGAGAGTCAGTCCAAGAATACCCTAAAAGAAAGTAGTCCTCTTTCCCCTTTGCAGATAGAGTCAGCGTCTCCAACAGAACCAGTTTCCACTTCCGAAGGTCCAGGAGATGGTCCAGTCGCCCAAGCAAGCCCCAATAATACCTCATCCCAGGATTCTCAAAGTAATAACTATCAGAATCTTCCAGTTCAGGACAGAAACCTAATGCTTCCAGATGGCCCCAAACCTCAGGAGGATGGCTCTTTCAAGAGGAGATATCCCCGTCGCAGTGCCCGGGCACGTTCTAACATGTTCTTTGGGCTCACCCCACTCTATGGAGTAAGGTCCTATGGCGAAGAAGACATTCCGTTTTACAGCAGCTCAACTGGGAAGAAGCGAGGCAAGAGATCCGCTGAAGGACAGGTGGACGGGGCTGATGACTTGAGCACTTCCGACGAAGACGATTTATACTATTACAATTTCACTAGGACAGTGATTTCTTCAGGTGGAGAGGAACGGCTGACACCCCATAATTTATTTCGGGAGGAGGAGCAATGTGATCTTCCAAAAATCTCACAGTTGGATGGTGTTGACGATGGGACAGAAAGTGATACTAGCGTCACAGCCACAACGAGGAAAAGCAGCCAGATTCCAAAAAGAAACAGTAAAGAAAACGGAACAGAGAACTTGAAGATGGATCGGCCTGAAGACACTGGTGAAAAAGAGCATGTCATTAAGAGCTCTGTTGGCCACAAAAATGAGCCAAAGATGGATAACTGCCACTCTGTGAGCAGAGTGAAAACACAGGGACAGGATTCCTTGGAAGCTCAGCTCAGCTCATTGGAGTCAAGCCGCAGGGTCCACACAAGCACCCCCTCAGACAAAAACTTACTGGACACCTATAATACTGAGCTCCTGAAATCGGATTCAGATAATAACAACAGTGATGACTGTGGGAACATCCTGCCCTCAGATATTATGGACTTTGTACTAAAGAATACTCCATCCATGCAGGCTTTGGGTGAGAGCCCAGAGTCCTCTTCGTCGGAACTCCTGAATCTTGGTGAAGGTTTGGGTCTTGATAGTAATCGTGAAAAAGACATGGGTCTTTTCGAAGTGTTTTCTCAGCAGTTGCCGACAACGGAAGCCGTGGACAGCAGTGTCTCTTCCTCCATCTCAGCAGAGGAGCAGTTCGAGTTGCCACTAGAACTGCCATCAGACCTCTCTGTCCTGACCACCCGGAGTCCCACTGTCCCGAGCCAGAACCCCAGTAGGCTAGCTGTAATCTCAGACTCAGGAGAGAAGAGAGGAACCATCCCAGAAAAATCTGTGGCCTCCTCTGAAGGTGACTCCTCACTGCTGAGTCCAGGAGTAGATCCCAGCCCTGAAGGCCACATGACTCCTGACCACTTTATCCAAGGTCACATGGATGCAGACCACATCTCCAGCCCTCCTTGTGGTTCGGTGGAGCAAGGTCATGGCAACAATCAGGATTTAACTAGAAATAGTAGCACCCCTGGCCTTCAGGTACCTGTTTCCCCTACCGTTCCTATCCAGAACCAGAAATACGTGCCCAACTCTACCGATAGCCCTGGCCCGTCTCAGATCTCTAATGCCGCTGTCCAGACCACTCCGCCCCACCTGAAACCAGCCACTGAGAAACTCATTGTTGTTAACCAGAACATGCAGCCACTTTATGTTCTCCAGACTCTTCCGAATGGAGTGACCCAAAAAATCCAGCTGACCTCTTCTGTTAGTTCTGCACCCAGTGTGATGGAGACAAATACGTCAGTATTGGGGCCCATGGGAAGTGGTCTCACCCTAACCACAGGACTCAGTCCAAGCCTGCCGACTTCCCAGTCTTTATTCCCTCCTGCTAGCAAAGGATTGCTCCCCATGCCTCATCACCAGCACTTACATTCCTTCCCTGCAGCTACTCAGAGTAGCTTCCCACCAAACATCAGCAGTCCTCCTTCAGGCCTACTTATCGGGGTGCAGCCTCCTCCAGATCCCCAGCTTTTGGTTTCAGAAGCCAGCCAGAGGACAGATCTCAGTACCACAGTAGCCACTCCATCCTCTGGACTCAAGAAAAGACCCATATCCCGCCTGCAGACCCGAAAGAATAAAAAACTCGCTCCCTCTAGTACCCCTTCAAACATCGCCCCTTCTGACGTGGTTTCCAACATGACGTTGATTAACTTCACACCCTCCCAGCTTCCAAATCATCCCAATCTGTTAGACTTGGGGTCACTGAATACTTCATCTCACCGAACTGTCCCCAACATCATAAAAAGGTCTAAGTCTGGCATCATGTATTTTGAACAGGCGCCCCTGTTACCGCAGAATGTGGGAGGAACTGCTGCCCCGGCGGCGGGTGCAGCCACCATAAGCCAGGATACCGGCCACCTCACATCAGGGCCTGTGTCCGGCTTGGCCTCCGGTTCCTCCGTCTTGAACGTTGTATCCATGCAAACTACAACCGCCCCTACGAGTAGTGCGTCCGTTCCAGGACATGTCGCGTTAACCAACCCGAGGTTGCTTGGTAGCCCGGATATTGGCTCCATAAGCAATCTTTTAATCAAAGCCAGCCAGCAGAGCCTGGGGATTCAAGACCAGCCTGTGGCTTTACCGCCAAGTTCAGGAATGTTTCCACAACTGGGGACGTCACAGACTCCCTCTACTGCTGCAATGACGGCAGCATCTAGCATCTGTGTGCTCCCCTCGACTCAGACTGCAGGCATAACAGCTGCTTCGCCTTCAGGGGAAGCAGAAGAACACTATCAGCTCCAGCATGTGAACCAGCTCCTCGCCAGCAAAACTGGGATTCTCTCTTCCCAGCGGGATCTTGATTCTGCTCCAGGGACCCAGGGCTCCAACTTTACCCAGACGGTAGATGCTCCTAATAGCATGGGGCTGGAGCAGAATAAGGCTTTATCCTCAGCTATGCAAGCCAGCTCCACTTCTCCTGGGGGCTCTCCGTCCTCTGGACAGCAGTCAGCAAGTCCCTCAGTGCCAGGGCCCATGAAACCCAAACCAAAAATCAAACGGATTCAGTTGCCCTTGGACAAAGGGAGCGGCAAGAAGCACAAAGTTTCCCACTTGCGGACCAGTTCTTCTGAAGCACACATTCCAGACCAAGAAGCCAACACGACACCCCTGACCTCAGTCACAGGGTGAGAGATGCAGACCTTGGCTCTGCTGGGTCTGAGGGGTTTCATGTTCTGGATTAGAGGCTGTTGAAGTGGTCTTCTGGGAGGGACACACCTCTGCCCAAGTTGCATTACTTGGGTTTGCTGGGCTTTGACTTTGATTTTTTTTTTTTTTTTCCTCACAGTGGTGATTTATAGAGTAAAATTTAGTTCCGTCTGTGGGCAGTTGGTCCCTTGGATAGAACCACATCTTTAATTGCTCTTTGCTCTGATTTAGAACAGTGCTGCTGTTTGCTCCTATTTCTTTTTTGCTGGGCTTAGTTAGGATACCAAGGGATGATTATTCCTGTCTGGAGGGCAAAACCACCTGTTGTAGATCCTCATGGTGTCCTTTTCTGAAACATTATCATTCAAATATACGTAAAGTACACAAAGTGAATTTTTACCTAGATATGCATCCATGTAGCTGCCATTCAGATCATAACATAAAATATTTCTAGTGTTCCAGAAGGCTCCTGGTGCCCTTCTTAGTACCCCCTCAAGGTAACCACTGTCTAACCCGTGTCACCACAGGTTAGTTTTCTCTGCCCATAAATTTTATCAGATCCTGTTAGAGTCATTTCTTTAGACTGATGTCCATGTTGGGTACATATTTACTGTTGTTTGTCTTGAAAAGATACAAATGATTCTGTTCCAGGACTCCAGGAGCAGAGGCTGAGCAGCAGGGTATAGCTAACGTGGAACAGTCACCACAGAAAGAGTGTGGGCAGCCTGCAGGGTAAGTGTAAAACTTAGTTCCCTGAGATGAAGCGCTCAGTTCTGTCCATCTCACTTAGAAAATAGTCCTTCCTGATTTGTGTTGATTTTTTTTTTTTTTTTTGCCAAAGTTTTTTTAATGGAATTAATACATGCTTGTAAAGGGGAAAAAAAAAAAAATCACAGAATTAATTAAATAATGGGTAATGGTTCCATGTTCTTCCTGCCTACCCTGTTCCCAGTTTATTGCCTAGAGGTAATCATTGCTCGTAGTTTGTTTTCATTCATACCAACATTTCTATGCATACGGATATGCATGGTGTACATTTGAATACGTATATACCTTTTTTACATAAAATAAATAATGCCGTACATACTGTTCTATACTTGTTTTTTTTTCAGCTATTGTATTGTGCACATTTCTTTCTTTCTTTTTTTTTTTTTTTTTTTTTTTTTTTGCGGTATGCGGCCCTCTCACTGCTGTGGCCTCTCCCGTTGCGGAGAGCAGGCACCGGACGCGCAGGCTCAGCAACCATGTCTCACGGGCCCAGCCGCTCCGCGGCATGTGGGATCTTCCTGGACCGGGGCACAAAGCCGAGTCCCCTGCATCGGCAGGCGGACTCTCAACCACTGCGCCACCAGGGAAGCCCTGCCA
>NC_041229.1:13986739-14013798 GCF_002837175.3 Physeter macrocephalus | reverse complement strand
GCCCAGCCGCTCCGCGGCATGTGGGATCTTCCTGGACCGGGGCACAAAGCCGAGTCCCCTGCATCGGCAGGCGGACTCTCAACCACTGCGCCACCAGGGAAGCCCTGCCACTTCATTTTTTAATAGCTGCCTCCAGTTCTGTTGTGTAGACCTCCAGTAATTTATTTAACTAGTTTCCTCTTGATCTGCATCTGGATTGTTTGTGGGATTTATTTAATTGTAAAAAGTGGAGATAGGTATGGTTTACTGGTTCATCATGCAGGCTGCTTTTGTTTTTAATTAAACCAGCTAACTCACTTAAGGAACTCCAGAACTGCTTCTAACAAGCGTTCTTTTACTTTTTTCTAACAGTTAAGGGTATGAGAAGAATTTTAAGGACACAGTCTACAACTCCAAAAGCAGAAACTTCATGTCAAATGTTTGGGAGAGAATCTCACAAAAGATAGTTGATGTTATGTATCGTACAGTAGTGTGGTGGTGTGTTCATTCAACAGGTTGTTCACAAAGCATTCTGTGGTTCATGTCTAGTGGTTGTTTTGTATAACTGATACAGCTGTATGGTAGATTGTGGACAGTTTTTATCTTTGACTTGAAGAACTAGCTGGTGTTACATCTCACATTTGGTTTTCTTTTCATGTAGGCAAGTGGCTGTTCTTCCTGAGGTTCAGACAACACAGAATCCAGCAGATGAACAAGAAAATTCAGGTATGTGGGTGGGTAACAGGTTAGATGGCTAACAGGTTAGAATCAGAATTTCAAAGCCAGAAGTACTGTAAAAGTCACCTTCTCTACCTACTGATTTTCTAGATTAAAAAAAAAAAAAGTCAAAGCGCTAAAGATGTTAAGTGATTGGCCAAAGGACACAAAACTAAAACCTATAAATACTCTTCTGCTCTGTTTGCTGTAACAGCAGTGTGACTGAAATAGCTCACAATAAGCTGCTTTCATCCTTTAGTTGTCACTAGTGAAGACCAAGAACCACTTTTATTATTTAATATAGCCAGGTTTAGGTTATGACTCCAGATACATCTCCATAGCACTTCTGTGTTGATGAATTTCATCAGTAAACAACTAGTCACTTGAAGACTAGAGAACTCTGGATATAAGACTTTGTCCTTTTCCGTTGAGGGGACTCCCAGAAGAAAACCAGGCAGAGAAAATGCTTAGCCGTACGATTTGGGATGCAATCACATTCTGCTGATTTGCTGATTCCTGGAGAAGATTGATACATCTCTCTGTAAGAAGGCAGTGTGAGGGGTGGTGGCTGAGAGTACAGACTCTGCAGTCAGATAGGTTGAAATCCCAGCTTTACCACTTACTAGCTGTATGAACATGGGCTGCTTAACCTCTCTCTGCCTCAGTTTTCTCACCTTTAAAATTTAGATCATTTCTCACCTCATTGGATTGTTGTGAGGTTTATCTGAGTTAATACAGGAAGTTCTAGAAGAGTGCCTCATATGTAGTGTTTCATACATGTTAACCATTGTTATTTTTTAGCTTTGACTCTGTTGAGGGCAATTACTTATTGAAAAACTGTCAGATTGTCATACCAGAAACTACCAGAGAGACAGCATAACTTCACATTAAAAAAAAAAAAAATTTCTAGTTTTGGTCACTTCCTAGCTATAACCTCAGGCAAGCTGCTCTACCTCTTTGAACCTCAGGTTTGTTATCTGTAAATGGGAGTAATAAAACCAGCTGTGTAATGTTGTTAGGCTTGGAGATAACGTGCATAAAGTCCTCAGTAAGTGTTTGCTATGGCATCCACTTTGGCCCCTATGTGTTTTCTCCCTCACAGAACCTAAAACAGCGGAAGAAGAAGAAAGTAATTTCAGCTCTCCACTGATGCTTTGGCTCCAGCAAGAACAGAAGCGGAAGGAAAGCATTGCTGAGAAAAAGCCCAAAAAAGGACTTGTTTTTGAAATTTCAAGTGATGATGGCTTTCAGATCTGTGCGGAAAGTATCGAAGGTGAGTGGATTAAATTAGGCCAGCCCAACAGCACAGGCTCTGCTCAGCTAAGCCTGCAGTAGTACCGTTTATGTGGTACATAATACACATAAATGTATGTGTATTTATCTATACACATACATCTATGTGTATTTATCTATCTCATGTGGATCAGCTCCATATGAGATAGATTGAATTGGAGACACTAGAAGGCAAGAGGCCACTAGTGAGAGTATTGCTGCAGTAGAGATGTCATATAATAAAGCCCACTTCCAGTAGGAGAAGAACAGACACATTCATGACTGCTTGGATATAGAGGGTAGAGAGAGAGGACTCAAAGATGCCTCTGAAGATTCCGGCCTGGGTGACTGAAAAAAAAAGATACGTAAGGACAACAAAAAAATAACTAGTTTGAGTGTATACATTCTGCATAAGATGTATTGAGTGTGGGGAAAAATCTAACAGATAGGAAGAGATCGTAGACTCTTAGGTTAGAGCTGGAAGGGATTGTAAAGGTTTTCTAGTTACACCCCTTAATTGTAAGGAACTGAGAGGTTGTGATCTCCTTCCCCCAGTCCTGGTTAACCATTAGTGCTGGTATTTTGGTTAGCAGTACAGGGAGTAGAGTTAATACCACACGTTCAGGTTTGGGACCTGGACTACCCTCAGGGGAAGTGAGTGCTTTGAGGATGCAGGGGTCATTTTCAGAAGGTGGGAACCTCCTTACCGCTTCTGTATCCTTTGTAACAGAAAGGAGCACTGTTGGGTGGGGCACCTTCCCAGCTTCTTTCTTATTCACTGAACTGATTTAAACTAAGAAAATGACAAAAAGCTGTTCTAGCAGGGGGTCTTTTCACATCATTGGTGTTAAGAGATGTTTGACTGAATTATCTTATTTCCTCACAGATGCCTGGAAGTCATTGACAGACAAAGTCCAGGAGGCTCGGTCAAACGCCCGCCTAAAGCAGCTTTCATTTGCAGGTAATGCTGCAGCGGTCATTTTACTCCTGTCTCA
Source organism: Physeter macrocephalus (assembly GCF_002837175.3). Lineage (NCBI taxonomy): Eukaryota > Metazoa > Chordata > Mammalia > Artiodactyla > Physeteridae > Physeter > Physeter macrocephalus. The sequence goes on along the minus strand of NC_041229.1, from coordinate 14,010,835 downwards.
GTATCCTCTGGTAACTTGTGGGTCTAAGCTACAGGGTTGATTTCACCAAAAAAAAAAATCAACCTTCTTTTTTTAAAAAAAAATCATTTTTCACAGCTTTATTGAGATATAAACCTTATACTACACAGTTTACCCATTTAAAGCATACAAATCGATGGCTCTTAGTGTATTCACAGAGTTGTGTAAACCATCACTACTGTGTAATTGCAGAACATTTTCATCATCCCTAAAAGAAGCCCCATACCCATTAGCAGTCATTCCTCAGCCCCAGCCCCTGGCAGCCACTAATCTACTCTCTGTCTCTCTGGATGTACCTGTTCTGTACATTTCCTACAGAAATGAATCATATAATATGTGCCCTTTTGTGACTGGCTTGTTTCATTTAACATGATGCTTTCAAGATTTCTCTCTACTGTAACATTGTCTCAGTACTTCATTTGTTTTTTTCTTTTACAGATGAATATTTTTTATTGTGGTAAAATACACATAACATAAAAGTTACCATCTTTTTTTTAAAGTTACTGTCTTAATTATTTTTTTATTTTTTTTTAGCATCTTTATTGGAGTATAATTGCTTTACAATGGTGTGTTAGTTTCTGCTCTATAACAGAGTGAATCAGCTATACATATACATACATCCCCATGTCTCATCTTAATTATTTTTAAGTATACAGTTCAGTGGTGGTAAATACATCCACCTTGTTGTGCAGCCATCACCACCATCCATCCCCATAACTTTTCATCTTGTAAAACTGAAACTCTATATCCATTAAACAATGACTCCCCATTCTCCTCTTCCCCCAGCTTCTGGTAACCACCATTATTCTTTCTGTCTGATTTTTAACTATTTTAAGTACCTCATATAAGTGGAATCATACAGTGTTTGTCCTCTTGTGACTGGCTTAGTACACTCAGCATAATGTCCTCAAGGTGCATCCTTGCTGTAGCATGTTGAAGAACTTACTTCCTTTTTCAGGCTGAATAATATTCCATTGTATGTATGTATCACATTTACTTTATCAGTTGATCCATCTGTGGGCACTTGGATTGCTTCCAAATTTTTGTTGTTTTGAATAATTCTGCTGTGAACATGGGTGTACAGAGATCTCTTTAAGACTTCGCTTTCAATTCTTTTGGGTATATACCCAGAAGTGAATTACTGGATCATATGGTGATGCTATTTTTAATTTTTTGAGAAACCACCATACTGTTTTCTACAGTGGCTGTACCATTTTACGTTCCCACCAATGGTACGCAAGAATTTCGATTTCTCCACATCCTCACCAGTACTTACTGTTTTCTGTACATTTCCCTAATGACTTGAGATGTCCAGCATCTTTTCATGTGCTTATTGGCCATTTATATATCTTCTTTAGAGAAATGTTTATTCAAAGTCCTTTGTCTATATTTTCATCAGGTTGTTTGTTTTTTTGTTGTTGGGTTTTAGAAGTTCTGTGTATTCTGGATATTAATCCCTTATCAGATATGATTTGCAAATATTTTCTCCTATTCTGTGGGCTGCCTCCTTTTTTACTCTGGATAGTGTCTTTTTTGTTTTTTGTTTTTTTTAGATTGGTGAGGGAGATATTTTGGGGGCAGGAAAATATGGTTCATAGGTCCTGCTCTGTCCAACTGTGGCAGTCATTGGGTGAACTATAATTAAATTTGTACATGGCCTCTCCCAGGAGTCACTCTGAAATGATTACTGATAATATGTGTAAGATTCTGCTCCTGGAGGAAACCAGCATCCTGAGCTCAGTGTTCTCAGTCTCAAATTGAGTAGCTCAGCCCTTTTTGCCAACGGCACAAAGATTGCTTTTATTTATCCATGTCTTTTGCTGCCACATGGAATGGTGGTTAGAAACCGTGAACTCTGGAAACAAAAACTGAGTTCAAGTCCCATTTCTGCCCTTTTGCTATCAGTATTATTTCAGGTGCAAGCTAATTTACTTCTTGAAGGCTTAATCTCCTTAAGTGGGAATATTAATGCAACCTTCAAAATTTGTTGTGAGGATTAATTAAAATAATGAACCTGGGAATTCCCTGGTGGTCCAGTGGTTAGGACTCCGTGTTCTTACTGCCGAGGGCCCAGGTTCAGTCCCTTGTCGGGGAACTAAGATCCCACAAGCCGTGCGGTGCAGCCAAAAATAAAAAAATAAAAATAATGTAATGAATCTGACATGATTTATTTAAGTACCCTAATATGCCAAATTAAGATCATTATCCTGACTGAAGGGATTTGAGATAGAATTCAGAGAAATCACTGAATACTAGCTTTTCTTAATAGTATCTTTTGATGCACAAAATTATTTTTTAATCATCATGAAGTCCAGTTTGTCTGATTTTTCTTTTGTTACCTGTGCCTTTGATGTCATATCCAAGAAATCATTGTTAAATTCAGTGTCATGAAGATTTTGTCCTATGTTTTCTTCTAAGAGTTTTATAGTTTTAGGTCTTACGTTTAGGTCCTTGACCCATTTTGAGTTATTTTTTATATATGGTATTAGGTAAGCGTCCAAGGGTTCTGGTGACATTAAAGCTGAGACCTGGGCTTCCCTGGTGGCGCAGTGGTTAAGAATCCACCTGCCAACGCAGGGGACACGGGTTTGAGCCCTGGTCTGGGAAGATCCCACATGCCACAGAGCAACTAAGCCTGTGCACCACAACTGCTGAGCCTGCGCTCTAGAGCCCGCAAGCCACAACTACTGAGCCCACGTGCCACAACTACTTAGCCTGTGCACTAGAGCCCACGAGCCACAACTACTGAAGCCCATGTGCCTAGAGCCCGTGCTCCGCAACAAGAGATGCCACCACAATGAGAAGCCCACGCACCGCAAAGAAGAGTAGCCCCCACTCACTGCAACTAGAGAAAGCCCGCGCACAGCAACAAAGACCCAGCTCAGCCAAAAATAAATAAATAAATAAATAAATTTATTATAAAAAAATAAATCTGAGACCTTTCTGTCTCGGTACCTTCCTGTCTTTTTCACCTTTGTTTTCCCAAGATTCTGTCTGGCACAGTGGAGAGATGGAAAGAATGCAGGAGATACAGTAGGTGCTCAGTAAATATTTGTTGGATGAACAAGTGAATGGCCCACACGAGAAAAGATTGTTCCCTGTTGTAGTACTTTATACTACACCTTTATCTGGTTGCTTTCACATTGCGAGGTTTGTGTTCATATCTGCCTCCCTCTGCCAAGGGCTCCTTGAGAACAGGGGCCATGTGTAACTCATCTTTCTTTTCCCATTATTGACACAGTGTCCAATCTCATTGTAAGCCCTCCAGTGAAGGTTGAACACTAGAGTTGAACACTCAGCCTAAACATTAAAATGAATTTTGTGAAAATACACTTAAGTATGTTTTTTTAATGGCTTTTTCTACCTAGGAATCCACTGCAATCTAAAACTCCTAGGAAGAAATTCTTAGAGAAAATCAGTGTTGTATAGGAAAAAAAAAAAAAAATGTTTGCCATTGTCTTATATGACTTCAAGGTCTTATATTGTCGACTTGTGTTTTATACTTTTATAGGTTGAGTTCTAATCGGAACAACGATTGTGATCATAAGAATGTTGCTTATCTGGAGACTTAACTTTCTGCTTGCCACTAAAACCAAATTATATCCCTTAGAGATTCTCGTAAGTGAAGTGGAAATTAGGCACCTGATAATAACTTTCCCCTCTTTTAAAAAATTATACAAGATGTAGAATTTTAAAATTTGGAGAAGCTAATCACCACAATAACAAATTGGTGGACGGGGTCCCACCTCCTAGAGGTAATTGTTAACATTTAAACACGGATATCCTTCCAGACATAGCATATGGCCCCCGGATTACACTGGGGTTACATCTCTATAAATATGCTTTATAACACAAACTGTGTGTCTGTTGGAATTGCATGTGTGATCCTAACACAGTTATGCCTATGAAATAATATCTTGTCCACAATAGATGCCATTATTATTTTGGTATCTATTAATACCAAAAACAATAATTGTAAATGATATACTATTTATTTAACTAGCTATTTGCTAGTGTTAAAAAGAGGTATGGCAATTATTACTATGTCCCATCCTTTAAGGAAAGAAGCCAATCATTTTATTTTATTATTTTTTAATATTTATTTATTTATTTGGTTGCACCGGGTCTTAGTCACAGCACGTGGGCTCCTTAGTTGTGGCATGTAAACTTTCAGTTGTGGCATGCATGTTGAATCTAGTTCCCTGACCAGGGATTGAACCCAGGCCCCCTGCATTGGGAGCGCAGAGTCTTAACCACTGCACCACCAGGGAAGTCCTGAAGCCAATCATTTTAGAAAGCCTTTCACCATCTATGCCAGCAGACTTACATAAATGTTTTTTTTTTAATAAAAAGAAATAAGAAATGCTCATTAATGGAATAAGACTAAGTGAGTAAAACAAAGTGGCTATTGAGTGTATTTCTCCATAAGCTCACTGTAACAGCACGGAAGAGAGTTCTCTGTTAGGGATTCACTAACATTCCTTATAAATTTTAGTGAGGTGCCTGAGTGCATGTGAGCTTATTACTCCATTACCTATAAACAAAAATGGGATCATAGTTAGAGTTATACAGACCAAGGTTCAAATCCTGTCACAGTAGCTATGTGACCTTGGGTGTGAGCCTAGGTTTCCTTACCTTGAGATGAAGCTAGCATTTCCTGCTTGGTGTGGTCATTATGCCATGAAATGAAATAACACATATAGCATTTCTGTGTACATAAAGAACATGGAAAATAGTCCATAGTTTGGTGGCATGCTTTTTTCACTTAATCTATCATGAGTGTTTTCCATATTGATGGATCTGTATCCACATCATTTTAATGGCGATCTAATGTTAATTTCTAGCTTGTCTTTAGTATAATTCACCCTTGAGCAGCCTCTGGCAGAGTGATTCCCTAGCTTAGGCATTTCTGTGGTTGTATGCAGCTTCCCGTTGGCTGGGCTCCTCACTACCCTGGTGCCTTTGATCCTGCAGGTGTGAACGGTTTGAGGATGCTGGGGATTCTCCACGATGCGGTTGTGTTCCTGATTGAGCAACTGTCTGGTGCCAAGCACTGTAGGAATTACAAATTCCGTTTCCACAAACCAGAGGAGGCCAATGAACCTCCACTGAACCCTCATGGCTCGGCCAGGGCTGAAGTCCACCTGAGGCAAGTTCTCTTCCTTTCCATAAGCAGTTTGAGGTCTTGATTTTATGATCTAATAATATAATTATTTTCCCACTTAACCTTTGAGATTTCCAGTGTTAACACTGTCCTTCACTGGTTCTACTAAAGTATTTCTCTAAGTATATTTTCATCTTTTGGCTCCAGGAAGTCAGCATTTGACATGTTTAACTTCCTGGCTTCTAAACACCGGCAGCCTCCTGAATACAACCCCAATGATGAGGAAGAGGAGGAGGTACAGCTGAAGTCAGCTCGGTAAGTCTGGAGTAGAGAGCGGTCATAAGAAATACTCTTTATGAATGAAATAATGCCATTTGCGGCAACATGGAAGGACCTAGAGATTATCATACTAAGTGAAGTGAGTCAGAGAAAGACAAATACCATATGATGTCACTTATATGTGGAATCAAAAATATGATACAATGAACTTATTTACAAAACAGAAACAGACTCACAGACACAGAAAACAAACTTTGGTTACCAAAGGGGAAAGGTGATAGGGATAAATTAGGAGTTTGGGATTAACAGGTACAAACTACTGTATATAAAATAGGTAAACAACAAGGTGCTACTGTATAGCACAGGGAACCATATTCAATATCCTGTAATAAACCGTAAAGGAAAAGAATGTGAAAAAGAGTATACGTATAACTGAATCACTTTGCTATACACCAGAAACTAACACAACATTGTAAATCAACTGTACTTCAATAAAAAATTTTAAAATAAAATAAAAAAAGAAATACTCTTTGCTTCCCTCTGTTGCAGTTTTGCTTAGATCACAATTTCCCAGATAACATTTAAGAAGACTGAAATAGGGTTTGTGTTGAAGTAACAGTAGCTGGCTGGCAAAGAGAGAGGAATGTGTTATAGAGGAGAAATTCAAATAACTATAAGATGTATATTTTATTTTCTTTAGCTGTAGTATACTCTGTCAGCTTTGCATGTACCACCACAGACTTCATAAATAACATACTATATTTTAGGCCTAATTTTATAAGGCATTTGTTATGCTTGGGATTGAACACACAGAATAGTGTAGTCATACGCTCTAGGAACCTTTGATCCAAGACTCAAAACTGATGATTTCCTGAAGAGAATTCATTAATAACAAACCGTCTCTCTTTAGGAGGGCAACTAGTATGGATCTGCCAATGCCCATGCGTTTCCGGCACTTAAAAAAGACTTCTAAGGAGGCAGTTGGTGTCTACAGGTATGGCTAAAATTGTAGAAAGAATTATAGAGAACTAATGAAGTTTTCCAAAATCAAAGTGGATCAAATGCTGGAGTGACCTCCTTCATTCAGTAAGTGAGGTTTTTATCGATATTACTAATTGAACCTGATGTCCTGGGATCCTGCAACTCCTTGAGTTGAACGAGGAATTTAACACAGTAAGCTTTAAAGTATTGCTACTTCTGGTGGGCTTTGGAACGGAGAAATCTTTAATCCTTGGCTGTTTGTTAGAGTGATTAATATACTCAAATCAGGTGGGTCCATATTCTTTCCAAGTCTCTGTCTCTCCTGGGGAGCTAATAGACCAGGAGATTTTATTCATGTATTCACACATTTAACCTTATTTGCAAAATCTGTGACTGATGTCTTTTCCATCTTTATGTCCTAGGTCTCCCATCCATGGCCGGGGTCTTTTTTGTAAGAGAAACATCGATGCAGGTGAGATGGTGATTGAGTACGCTGGCAATGTCATCCGTTCCATCCAGACTGACAAGCGAGAGAAGTACTATGACAGCAAGGTGAGTTCCACACTTTCATTCTCCAGTTCTTTCGTTATAGAAAGGGGCCATCAACTATAAAGATGATCCCTAGATCGCAGAAGAATTACTATATTTTAATTAGACAATTTTTTTTTTTTTTTTACATTTTAACATCTCTGAATTTGTGGTGGGCCCAGTCCTCTCTCAGGATTAGCACACAAAGATACTCTTTGAAGGTTTGTCTGAATGGATCCCAGGACCACAAGCACACAGTGACGGGAATTCCCTGGTGGTCCGGTGGTTAGGACTCGATGCTTTCACTGCAGGGGCCCGGGTTCAATCCCTGGTCGGGAAACTAAGATCCTGCAAGCTGCTCGGTGCAGCTAAAAAAATAACAACAACAACACATAATGACACAAGTTTTAGGTTTCTCTTGCCTGTGGAGACATTAAGAAACCTCTAGTCTAGTGCCTGTAATCTAGGAATTTGTCATGGAAGCATCCTGAAAGATGGGAGAAATCCAGAAAATTTACCAGAAGAACCTGTTCATCAGTGGCTAAGGTCACATCAGAAAAAGGTTGGGAAATGTTGTCAAGCCTGCGCTGTAATAAATAACAGGTTCTTCTCCGCTCTCCTTCCTGTAGGGCATCGGTTGCTACATGTTCCGGATCGATGACTCCGAGGTGGTAGATGCCACCATGCATGGAAACGCTGCCCGCTTCATCAATCACTCATGTGAGCCTAACTGCTACTCTCGGGTTATCAATATCGACGGGCAGAAGCACATCGTCATCTTTGCCATGCGCAAAATCTACCGAGGGGAGGAACTCACTTACGACTATAAGTTCCCCATTGAGGATGCCAGCAACAAGCTACCCTGCAACTGTGGTGCCAAGAAATGCCGGAAGTTCCTAAACTAAAGCTGCTCTTCTCCCCACTGTTGGAGCACTAGGACCCAGGGCCTCCAAAACAGTGCCGAAGGCCTTTGCCAGCAGCCAGGAGTTCCAGGATTGAGTGGGCACAGTCGAGGGGCCTCCGTGATGGCTGGGCTCCCTTAGGTCCCATATTCACATTATACATGTGATCATAGTCCTGGAGAGAGATGAGGTCTCGAAGAAAAGATCCGTGATCGGCTTTCTGCTGGGGCCCCTCTGATTGCCGTTAAAAAGTGGGAAACGGGTCCCTAGCAGACTAGCCTGGAAGGAGCCTATAGAGGGTTAGTTATGTTGGGAGATCGGGCCGGAGCACCTCCTCAGAGAGAAGTTGCCATCCTTGCCTTGGCCTTTCCAGAGCACTGTAAGCAAGGGGTCAGGCACAGCCCCGGTGCGGGCGGGGTTGGTTGGGTACCTGACGGTTTGCCAGCCGGGCCCAGCCTGTAGCCGTGTGTTGAACAAAGACGGTCTGGTGGTTTTCCCTGCTATGCTCCCACTTGAGAGTTCCCTTCTGGTTGGGAGACAGGATTTCTTAGCACCTTTGGTGTCAAAGGCTGTCTTGGGGTTGTGCCAGTTCATTACCAAACGTTGAGCCTGTGGGCTGTAAGTGGGAGTGTTACCCCCATGAGCCTTATCTCAGTCAGTCACCTTCCTAGACAATAGGAGCGGCTTCCCTCTCATTCCTTCTCTTCACTCCACTTTTCTCGTCCCCCGTTCTGCATCCCCACTGCTTTCCTGTGCTCTCTGGGTGGTAGGGGAGAGTGACTCCCTGCTCGAGGACACTCCCTGTTGGGCATAGGATGTGCCTACAAAACGTTCCCTGAGCCTGTAAGCACTCCCAGTGGGGAAGTGGACAGGAGCCATTGGCCATAACCAGACAGAATTTGGAGACGTTGTCATAAAACTCCACTGAGAGTTTTAAAGAAATATATGTAGCATGATTTTTTAGAAGAGGAAGATTATTTAAATAGGAGTTGAATCATGCAACAACCAGAGTATCACAACCAGGGTAACCCCTGGGCCCCATTCCTAGGACGTGATAACTTTGTTTTCCCCTTGTTAAAACATAGGAAGACTTAATTTTTAAATGGTCAGTGTCCAGTTGAAGGCAGAACACTAATCAGATTTCAAGGCCCAAAACTTGGGGACTAGACCACCTTGTATCGAGGGAACTCTGCCACCTGCACAAAATCTATGGATAAACTAAATTAAATGACACTACTGCCCTGATTATTCCCTAGGATGTGGTCAAAACAGCATCAAATGTTTCTTCTCTTCCTTTCCCCAAGACAGTGTCCTGAACCTGTTAAATTAAGTCATTGGATTTTACTCTGTTCTGTTTACAGTTTACTATTTAAGGTTTTATAAATGTAAATATATTTTGTATATTTTTCTATGAGAAGCACTTCATAGGGAGAAGCACTTATGACAAGGCTATTTTTTAAACCGCGGTATTATCCTAATTTAAAAGAAGATCGGTTTTTAATAATTTTTTATTTTCATAGGATGAAGTTAGAGAAAATATTCAGCTGAACACACAAAGTCTGGTTTTTCCTGCCCAACTTCCCCCTGGAAGGTGTACTTTTTGTTGTTTAATGTGTAGCTTGTTTGTGCCCTGTTGACATAAACGTTTCCTGGGTTTGCTCTTTGACAATAAATGGCAAAGGAAGGTCCCCCCAGCTCCATCGGGCCACTCCCCTCCTTCCCAAATCGAAGCTCCTGAAAAGGCTGCGGTAGGATCTCGACACAGCAGTTTCTCCTCTTCTTTCCTGCCCTGTCTCTCTCCTTTCTGGCACAGCTCAGTGCTGGGAGGTGGGAACCTACACTTGCCTCGTCTTTCCTCCTTCAGTGTTAGCAACCAAGCTGAATGGCAACCTGACATTTTCCGTCACCATCTGCCTCATAGGTCACCTCGTTCCCTCCCCCTCTGCCCGCCAAGTCCTCACGCCTGCAAAGACCCCCCGGATACCCCTGTGCCCTCTTTTGGGGCAGCCCGTTGAAACTGAAGCACAGTCTGACCACTCACGATAAAGCAGATTCTCCTCTGCCTCTGTCAGCTACAAGGTTTCAGAGCAGCGTAGTCCAGTGGAGGGCGAGGCACCTTTTCTCGCCTCGAGAAGCCCATTCCTACGGAAGGAAGTCTAGCGAAGCAATACGACTCAGCCCAGCGCTCTCTGCCCCGGGACTCGTGGCTCTGCTGTGCCTTCCATCCTGGGCTCCCTGTTCTTCCGTGACCTTAATTAAGAACTTTGGTGGCTCTGCTGGAACATTGTCACTGTTTTCACTGTCATGCAGGGAGCCCAGCACTGTGGCCAGGAAGGCAGAGACTCCCTGTCATCGTGGAGAAGTGCCAGCAGGGGACTGGGGAAAAGCACTCTACCCAGACCTCACCTCCCTTCCTCCTTTTGCCCGTGAACAAGATACAGTGGCCCGAGGGGTTCCACTAGTGTCTGGTTTCCTTTATTATTGCACTGTGTGAGGTTTTTTTGTAAATCCTTTTATTCCTATTTTTTTTAAAGAAAAATACCTTAAGCTGCATTTGTTACTGAAATGATTAATGCACTGATGGGTCATGAATTCACCTTGAGAAAGACCCAAAGGCCAGTCGGGGGTGGGGGAAACTCAGCTAAATAGACCTAGTTACTGCCCTGCTAGGCCGTGCTGTACTGTGAGCCCCTCCTCAGCTCTTTCTACCAGTCCCAAACCCTGAGGCCAGGGGAGGAACCCCCAGCTCTCCTCCTGCCAGCTGCAGATGGTTTGCCTTGCCTTTCCACTCCCTGTCAACCACGGAAATGAGGAATTCCTCTTAGAGCTCAGCCTTGAGTCCATTGCCAAAATTCAGCGTACCTGCCAGCAACTTGGGGAATAAGCTAAGGTTTCCCTGCAAGAGGGGAAAGAAGGCAAAAAAAAAAATGGCATAGCTATCTCCAAAACACCTCCGAGTTTGTTTTGAAAGTGACCAAGGGAATCTCCGCACAAAAGTGCAGACTGAGGAACTGTGGTGGGTCATTCCCAAGAATCCCCTAAGGGGCATCCCAAATCCCTAAGGAGTGACAGCTGCAAACCTGGTCAGTTCTCAGTGACAGAGCCAGCTCACAGCTTTGCTGCTAGAACCTGTTGTGGCTGCATTTCCTGGTGGCCAGTGACAACTGTGTAACCAGAATAGCTGCATGGCGCTGACCCTTTGGCCGGAACTTGGTCCCTTGGCTCCCTCCATTACCATCCGCCACCTCCAGCCCGGCCCCTCCTGTTTTTAGACCAATGACAAGAATCAAGGGGGAAGCCCTGGCAGCTACATATAAGTTTTCAACCAGACTCCTTTGCCGGGATCCACTCCACCACCCTGCTTGCCTCTGTCAAACCCCCGGCCAATGCCGTGAGCACCATGCAGCTCCCTTGATTTAAAAAAAAAAAAAAACAAAAAAAACAAAAAAAAAAGCAACAACAAAAAAAAAAAACAAAAAAAAAAACCTTTTAATGAATGTATCTTTCTAAAGGACTGTCGTTCAATCAAATATCTGAAAATACTAAAGGTCAAAACCTTGTCAGATGTTAAGTTTGATTTGGGATTTTTTAAAATAGAAATCAAGTTGTGGTTTTTTTGGGTTTTTTTTTTTTTTAAAGGAAAAGCGGGTCATTGCAAAGGGCTGGGTGTAATTTTATGTTTCATTTCCTTCATTTTAAAGCAATACAAGGTTATCTAGCAGATGGTTTTGTGCCGAATCATGAATACCAGTCAAGTCTCACACTCTGAAAACTTGCAACTTTTTTGTTTTGGTTTTCAAATAAATATAAATATGATATATATAGGAACTAATATAGTAATGCACCATGTAACAAAGCCTAGTTCAGTCCATGGCTTTTAATTCTCTTAACACTATAGATAAGGATTGTGTTACAGTTGCTAGTAGTGGCAGGAAAATGTCAGTCTGGCGCTCCTCTGATCCCCCCAAATGCGGGGGGAAACCCATCGTAAGGGGATGGCAGAACAGTCCGTTCCTGGGATCAGAGAGAAATGCAGAAATGGTGTCACCTGGATTTTTTCTGCCTGTGAATGTTGCCAGTCAGTACCTGTACTCCTTGTTTCTCTATTTTTGGTTATGAATGTTGGGGTTACCACCTGCATTTAGGGGAAAATTGTGTTCTGTGCTTTCCTGGTATCTTGTTCCGAGGTACTCTAGTTCTGTCTTTCAACCAAGAAAATAGACTTGTGGTGTTTCTTTTATTGAACTTTTAACAGTCTCTTTAGTAAATACAGGTAGTTGAATAATTGTTTCAAAAGCTCAACAGATGACAAGCTTCTTTTCTAGAAATAAGACATTTCTTGACAACTTTATCATGTGTAACAGATCTTTCGTTTTTTTTTCCTTGTGTTCTTCCAAGCTTCTGGTTAGAGAAAAAGAAAAAAAAAAAAAGGAAAAAAATGTGTCTAAAGTCCATCAGTGTTAACTCCCTGTGACAGGGATGAAGGAAAATACTTTTAATAGTTCAAAAAATAATAATGCTGAAAGCTGTCTACGAAAGACTGAATGTAAAAGTAAAAAGTGTACATAGTTGTAAAAAAAAAAAGTTTTTAAACATGTTTATTTTCTATGCACTTTTTTAATTTAAGTAATAGTTTAATTAATGAACATGTCAAGTTTATTGCTGCAAAAAAAAATTAAATAAAATAAAAAATAAAAAAATAGAAGTTGCTATCTGGTTGTGATTCAGCCATGCCGGATTCCCAGTACCAGCAGCCAGTGCTATGCTGAAAGCTGTCTACGAAAGACTGAATGTAAAAGTAAAAAGTGTACATAGTTGTAAAAAAAAAAGGAGTTTTTAAACATGTTTATTTTCTATGCACTTTTTTTTATTTAAGTGATAGTTTAATTAATAAACATGTCAAGTTTATTGCTGCACATGGTTGAACTTTCTTTTGGCTTTGGCTGAGGTGGACAAATGGGAGGGGCGTGGCCCGTGACCTGATTACAAAGTCCCTTCTGCAGTCCTTCCTTTTAAGATGGAATCATGAAATCACTCCCCACCGCCTTCCTTCAGGCCCCCCACTCTACACTGTCTCTCTTAACCATATTTTCTTCCCTTATTCATCGGTGATGTACGTTCAGGACCTAATGAACTCTGGATATGAGGAAGGGGTCAAGAGGACAAAGGAATAGTTCCTTTACTTCGTACATATCCCCCTTCTTCATCCACGGGTGGTCAAGCGTTGGCTTCTAATGAATTCCTCCCAATCTGTGAATATAATAAAATGAAAGCCTTTCAGGGAGAGCCTGGGCAGTACCCTCTTTGCTCCACTCCACCTTAAAGCTGAAATGCGATTTACTTACTCTGTTTCTCCCTAGGACTGGGGTGGGGGTAGGGAGGCAGTTGAGAAATATTGGTAAATATATTCTGCCAAGCCAGGGTCACTATCCCCAGGCTAAAGGAGGCTGAGTTTACACTGCAGCCAAGGAATGGTCAACACTCCTCATGGGGGCTGGTCCTCAAACGGACCTCCTCCCTCTGGATCAGCTGGCTGGAGGCTGGGCCCTCAGCCCTTTTTCCTCCCTCTCACGGTGAGTCACCTGTTTGGATTTTGCAGTTGAGCACCATGGGGACTCCAAATGATCAGGCAGTGTTGCAGGCCATCTTCAACCCTGACACTCTGTTTGGAGACATTGTCGGGTTGGACCTGGGAAAGGAAACAGAGAAGGAAGAAGGAGATGAAGGTCAGTATTCGACCTTGGGGTACAGCTCTCCACACTGGCTGGTCTGCTGCCTCGCTGGGGTGGCAGAGGTAGGTGGTCTTGCGAGGGCCCTTGTTCCACGACCCTTGGATGATGATTGTGATCCTCAGTGCACTGACGGGGGCTTGGCAAGAGTCACTGTGCCCAGAGGAGAAAGCCAGGTTTGTCCTCCACCACCACCCCTCTCTGAACTTACCTCCCCACTCAGTTCACCCCATGGTCCAAGCTTAACTGTGCTGATGGGGAGAGGGGCCATGTGAAACGCTCACGTCTTTGTCATAACAGAGTACGTCACCCTCCACAGCAGGGAAGAAAGAAACAGGGCACGGGGTGGCTCAGCTAAACGGCTCCAACCTAAGCAAGTATTCAGTGTCACACACCTTACAAGCCAAGCCCTGAGCTAATTCTTCCAGAGCGAGTGCGCTCACTGGCTTTTCCACCAGCCCCTAAGGGGTCCGCGTCAGGGGTTTTTGATGCCCTTTGTTTCTAAAGGCGTGAAACCTAAGCCTTAATGAAACTTCAGGCTGAAAAGCTGAGAGAAACACTGGAAATAGTTTTTCATGACCCGGGTATGTCATGGAGGCCTTCCTATTGGAAGCAGTGGAGTAGAACAAAACCAGAGACAGACTGAAGAGCCAGAAAGACCTGGGTTCAAATCCAAGCTGTGCAGCTTATGGGCGGTGTGACGTTGAGCAAATCATTTAGCTACAGGCTAAGGAGTTTGGGTTTCATTCTCTTGGCAGTGGGGAGCCAACCAAGGCCCCTTTCCCAGGTCCTTTTGGAGCTTTAAGCAGTGCTAGCTCTCTGCCTTGCTGACCTCAGTTCCCCCTGTCCCAAACACTGCATCTGACTCCTGCTGTGACCTACACCCCTGCCCAGTCAGCCCTGGCTCGTGTCCCAGGTTTCCAAAGCCCCAGGTGGCTTTTGCTTCCTGCTCCCAGCTGCACACCTGTCCCCTCCTGGCTCCCTCCCTGGCACAGATGGAGTTTTCCCTCGAGCACAGCTGGAGCAGTCCAAGGCCCTAGAGCTGCAAGGGGTGATGGCAGCAGAGGCTGGCGACCTCAGCACAGCCCTGGAGAAGTTTGGCCAAGCCATCAACCTGCTGCCTGAGAGGGCCTCGGCTTACAGCAACCGAGCCCAGGCCCGGCGACTCCAGGGAGACGTGGCAGGTGAGGGGAGAGTCCCTGGAGCCTGTGCAGAGGGGCCGGGGAGGGCACAGACCAGAGACGGTGTGTCTGTGGGGCTTGGGCACGGGGCGTGGGAAGTCACTAAGCCCCTCTGGAACCTATGTCTCTACCCATAAGAGACATATCATGGGCTCGGCTAATCTCTTGGGGATATTGTGAGAGTCAGGGGGACTGCATTCCATTTACTTATTGATAAAAATTTAACGAGAGCCTACCATTCTAGCAGTGGGCTAGGCGCTGAGGATTATAGTGCTTATAGCAATTACTATGTGCCAGGCACTCAGCACTTCACATATGAGTTGTAGTCATTCATATAATCCTCACAACAACCCTAAAAGGTACGTGCTATTGTTACCTCCATTTTACAGATGAAGAAACTGAAGCATGGAGATTAAGTAGCTCCCTACTCAAGCAGCTGAGAAGCGGCAGAGCTGGACCTGGTCCAGGTGGCAGGGCTCCAGAGCCTGTGCTTAGTGCCCACACGACACTGCTTCTCACGAAGCTCACAGCCTAGAGGGTAGAACAGACACACAGATGTAATAGCAGCATAACAAGCTGAGAGGGTTCAGCATGGGATCTGTTCCCGAGGGGTGAGTTTTGAAGGATGAGTAGGCGTTAGCTGGATGGAGGGCAGGGAGTGGGAGAAGGCACGGCCTGTAGAGGTCCTGAAGTCATGGACAGGTACAGGGAATCTGGCTGGAAAAGGGAGTGCTGGAAGAATGGAGCCTCTCCAGAGCCTGGAGAGGTAAACAGGGGCCAGAGAGTGAACAACTGCGAACATTAGGCCGAGATCGGACTTTGTCTTGAAAGCACCGGGAATCACTAACGGGTTTCAACTAAAGGGTAAACCACAGAAGCCTAGTAGGGAGCTACTAGACTATCGAGACCCGTGGTGGTAGAGGTGTTCCTGGGGGCAGGAATGCCAGGCTGGGGAGTTTGGACTCCGTTCTGGGAATATTGGGGGACTCTGAGGGCCTTTCCCAGGCTTGTCTGCCACCTGGCTTTGGCAGAGCAGGGTCATAAAGGCCTCTGGGTGAGCCTGCAGACCAAAACCCCAGAGAGCATCAGAGGGAATTCTGCCTGGAGAAGGCCTTCAATTCCTCCTGACCAGCTCCTCTGAGGGAAACCAAGGAATGCTGTGATTAGAAAGCTTCTCAACCGACCAGTCAGGATGGGGAGCAGAGCCTCTGCTGGGTTCCGGGGACCAAAACAGAGAGAGGACAGGGAAGTTCAGCCTTGCTGTAGGATGCTGCTGGCGCTCCCCCAGCGCCCTGCCCTGACAGGCGCTATAGCCTAGAGAACTTGAGTGAATTGAAGCAGAGCCCAGAAGAAATGCAGCTCGGTACACTACAGTGGATACCAGCTGGCTGCCTGAGGTTGAGTTCACAGCTCTGATGCCTAATAAGCCAAGTATTTATGAGGATGATTAAAAACAAAAATGCTGCAGGCCAGCTCTGGCCCCAAGACCTCTTTCAAAGAAAATTAGATACAAAATAATGAAGATCATGGAAATAAAGAATGAGAAGAGGCAGTCAGTAGAGAACACAGGTGAGAGAAGCGGTTTTAAGGCATCAATGGAAAAGAGGAGAGAAATGTCTT
Source organism: Physeter macrocephalus (assembly GCF_002837175.3). Taxonomy (NCBI): domain Eukaryota; kingdom Metazoa; phylum Chordata; class Mammalia; order Artiodactyla; family Physeteridae; genus Physeter; species Physeter macrocephalus. The sequence goes on along the minus strand of NC_041229.1, from coordinate 13,994,493 downwards.
CAAAAGTTAGAGAGGGACTTCCTTGGGGGTCCAGTGGTTAAGAATCTGCGCTTTCACTGCAGGGTCAAGGGTTCAATCCCTGGTCGGCGAATTAAGATTCCGCATGCCCCGCGGTGCGGCAAAAAAAAAAAAAAAAAAAAAAAAAAAGAAAGAGAGAGAAAGGACTTTATTGTATAAGACATGGTTGTCAGTTAATTCTAATGTTTTTGGACTCTGGGATTCGAAGTCAGTCACCTGGCACATGGTAGATGGTTAATAACGTATGCGTGCCTGGCAACAGGGCCAGATTCATAACATAGTGACCCTCCGTCCGTGTTCTGATGTATCAGATGGTGGAAAATAACACGGACAAGGCGAGACCTGGACTTCAGTCCCAGCTCTGCCACTAACTGGCTGTGCAGCCCAGGCCGAGTCTTGCCGACACTTCCAGTCTTCATCTGCATAAAGAGAATAACAATTCCGATCTCTAGGGTCAAGTGCAGGCGGGATGTAAACGGCCGAGCCCCAGAGCCTCCACTCGGGGCCGGATCGCTTGCTGGATGCGGCCCTGACCCCCGCCCGTCCGTCGGTCCCGCAGGCGCCCTGGAGGACCTGGATCGCGCGCTGGCGCTGAGCGGCGGCCGGGGTCGCGCCGCCCGCCAGAGCTTCGTGCAGCGCGGGCTCGTGGCGCGACTGCAGGGCCGGGACGACGACGCCCGCGGGGACTTCGAGAGGGCGGCGCGGCTGGGCAGTCCGTTCGCTCGGCGCCAGCTAGTGCTGCTCAACCCTTACGCGGCGCTGTGCAACCGCATGCTGGCCGACGTGATGGGGCAGCTGCTCGGGCCCCGCGACCGGCGCTGAGCCGCCGGCGGGCGCGCGTGGGGGGAAGGGGGGCGCCCGCAACCAATAAACCTGCCGGCTCTCCCAGCCACCGCCTGTGTCTGCGTCCTCCGCCGTCCCCGCAGGGAAGGGCGCTCAAGTATCCCCGGCGCGCGAGGCCGTCTGCGAGGCCCGGGACGTGGTCCCGGAGCCGCCGCCCTGGGGTAGGGGGTCCTTCGGGCCGAGGTCGGGCATCGATTGGCCCTGCCTGGCGCAGCCCCTGCGGTCGACTGCGGTGCTCATCAGACCTGAGCAGTCGCTCCGGCTGCTCTCGGGGAGTGAGCCAGGTGAGCCACTCCGGAAGGCGGGGCGAAGCGGGCGCGGGCATGCTTCGCGACCCCCGCTTCCCGGATCCTCTCCTCTTCGGCCCAAACCCGGAGGCGGGGAGAAGGGGCGTAGGTGGGTGAGGGAAGCGGGCAGGAGAGAGCCGGGGTCGGGAGAAGGACGGTCCCTTTGGGGGAGGGGCACGTGTATCCGAGTGTTTACGCGCGCGCGTGTTTCTGGGCCCGGTGCGGGCTGCACGGTTGCAGGTTGTTTCTGTGTACCTGCGAGCGTGTGCCTGTTTCTCCCGTGGAGTCAGCGCTCAGTTCTGTGCCCGCAAGGTGTACAGGTACGTGCTGGCTGGGTTTGGACCTTTGGGCTCGACCATTTGCGTCCTTGCCTTCACCACTGTGGGTCGTTCTACATTTGTGTTTCTGTGCATGGTTTATTTTTGTTTCTGGAGAGTAAATTCCTGGAGCAGTTATTAAGCTTGTCCGCTCTCACCTGGCTAACATCGAGGCCTGCCCCCTTCTCTCGGCAGCCTGGGGCCCAGGCCGGGGCCACCATGGCGCTGCCTCCAGGGTCAGCTACCCTCCCGCACACACTTCTGCTCCTGCCGGCCCTTCTGAGCTCAGGTACACCCCTGTTCATCCCTTGGCCATGCATTTGTGCGGTCAAGTCCCCCTCTCTCCCCTCCTTGCCTGCATCTTCAGTTTGGGTACCCATTCCAGGCACCAGAGTTGGGTTCTCTTCATCCACCTCCCCAAGGTCCAGCTGTCCCTGGTTAGAGAACCCAGGTGCTCTGTCTCTTGGCCTGCTGCCCCTCTGTAACTGGACCTCATCCTGGTCACAGGACAGTACTAAGCCTCCACCAGCCCTCCCCAGAATCCCCTGTGTTCCAGGTTGGGGGGAGTTGGCGCCACAAATTGATGGTCATACCTGGGCAGAGCGGGCGCTTCGAGAGAATGAACGCCACGCCTTCACCTGCTGGGTGGCAGGGGGGCCTGGCACCCCCCGATTGGCCTGGTACCTGGATGGACAGCTGCAGAAGGCCAGCACCTCAAGACTGCTGAGTGTGGGCGGGGAGGCCTTCTCTGGAGGCACCAGCACTTTCACTGTCACTGCCCAGCGGGCCCAGCATGAGCTCAACTGCTCCCTGCAGGACCCAGACAGTGGCCGGTCAGCCAACGCCTCCGTCCTCCTCAATGTGCAATGTGAGTGCCCCTCAGGTAGGCAGAGACAGAGGTTCTCTGCCCAGGGACCCCCAGCAGCCACCAGGCAGGTGGTCTGGTAGGACATTTAAAAAACACTTAAGCACTCTGCTAATACTAACTCACTTTATCCTCACAATAATTCTATGAGGTAATTCCTATTGTCCCCATTTTACAAATGACAAAACTGAGACACAGAGAGGTTAAGCAATATGCCCAGGGTCATACAGCTGGTAAGTAGCAGAGCTAGGATTCAAATCTTGACATTTTGGTTCTAGTGTTTATACTCTTAATCTTCATTTGTACGAAACGCTGCCTCTCTGGCAGACCCAGCCATCCTGTTTCCCAGTGCCCCCTAAGGAGAGGTCCACACGCCTGACTCCCTTTTGGGTTTGGGAAGAAAGGGAAGGCGTGCAAGGGGCTGTGGTGGGAACATACTGGTCTCTGCTTTGCACCAGTTAAGCCGGAGATTGCCCAGGTTGGGGCCAAGTACCAGGAAGCTCAAGGCCCAGGCCTCCTGATCGTCCTCTTTGCCCTGGTGCGTGCAAACCCGCCTGCCAATGTGACCTGGATCGACCAGGATGGGCCGGTGACTGTCAACGCCTCTGACTTCCTGGTGCTGGATGCCCAGAACTACCCCTGGCTCACCAGACACACCGCGCAGCTGCAGCTCCGCAGCCTGCCACGCAACCTCTCCGTGGTGGCCACCAACGACGTGGGTGTCACTAGCGCCTCGCTTCCGCCCCCAGGTGAGCACCGCCAGCCACGGGCCCAGCAAAGCCTCGGATGGTTGTGGGATCGTGGTGCAGGAACAGGAAGGGTTGTTGCCTTTTGGGCGAGCCTGGTGAAAGCTGTCCCTGGCCACCTGGGGCAAGGAGGACAGAGCAGTGACCTGTGGCATCTCAGAGTTGGGGGGCCCTGCCCGCTTGGAACCTAACCAGAGAATGACCTGCAGGGCTCCTGGCCACCCGGGTGGAAGTGCCACTGCTGGGCATCGTTGTGGCTGGAGGGCTTGCCTTGGGCACCCTGGTGGGGTTCAGCACCTTGGTGGCCTGCCTGGTCTGCAGGAAAGCGAAGAAGACCAAAGGTAGGGCCAAAGCTGGGGGGCAGTGGGTGGCTGGGGAAGGGGAGACGAGGTCAGGGGGTGGGCAGCAAGGCCATGGGCAGCGAGTGGAGCTGGGCAGAACGTCTCTGACAAGTGGTAGGACAGGTCTTCCTGGGCATGGCCATGATTTAGACCACATGCATCCCAGGTAGCAGGGCCAGGCACTGGGAAGCCAGTCTGGGCATCTGAGAGCCCCCTTGCCTGAGGGTTCTGGGCCTGAAGAGGGCAAGGGGCAGAGCCCAGAGCAGGTGGGCACACTGAGACAGTGCTGTGGTTTCTTTCTCCTCAGGCCCCTCCCGGCGGCGCCCGTCCCTGAGCTCTAGGTAACTCGCCCTGGGGCTGGGTGATGGGCCAAATGGAGAGGCAGCACGGGGACAGGGCGGATCCTGGGCTTTCTGGTAGTTCGGGAACGGGCCGCAAGCAGGAGTCTGTGCCCGCTGGTGCCAGGGCCCACGCAAGCCTTTTTCTGCCCTGTAGTGACTCCAACAACCTGAAACTCAACAACGTGCGCCTGCCGCGGGAGAACATGTCCCTCCCGTCCCACCTGCAGCTCAATGACCTCACTCCGGACTCCAGAGGTACATCCAGGACCCTCTGTTGGCCCCAGCTTTATCTGTGGAGGTGCTTCTGAGAAAAAGAGAGACCCTGGGTCTTAGGAGGGTCTAGACCCTGTCGGGCACACACCTCATTCTGGGCACCATCCCCTTTGTCACCCCACAGGGAAACCAGCGGACCAGCAGATGGTTCAGGACAACAGCCAGCCAGAGCTTCTGGCTCCGGAGCCCGGCGGCCTCCTCACCAGCCGAGGTATGGGAAAGGGGCCTGCTGCCCGGCTCCCCGGCCCTTTTGCTTGAGCCAAAGGCCTCTGAATCCTCAAGGGGCAGAGAGTGGTCTCCCAACTTCCAAGGAATGAGAGTGACTGAGTCTCCTGGGATCTCTGACCCACAGGTTTCATCCGTCTCCCAATGCTGGGCTACATTTATCGGGTGTCCAGTGTGAGCAGTGATGAGATCTGGCTCTGAGCTGAGGCTGAGACAGAGGGTGCCTTCTTGGCCCCTGGGTACCCTCCCGGTCCTCCTCCAAGGCATCCTCTGCCTGGCCACATTGCCAATGGGAAGAGGCCATGCCACGGCCACTTTTGCTTGTCCTCTGGGTCACTGGTATCCTTGGCAAGGCTGCCAGCTGGACCTAAGCCCTTGTTCCAACTCTGGTTGAGGGCCTGCATGATTGCCTGTGCCCAGGCGGATGGGGCTCTCTGTCCAGGTGTGCCTGGAGGTCTTCCAGCATCTAAGCGTGGCATGGCCTGTCAGCTTGGGGCAGCTCTGTGCCCCACACCGGCGCTCCTCAGCACCGTGTACAGCAGGCATGGGGCAAGCCTGGTTGGGAGGGCCCTGCACGTCCTGGACCTCCTTCCCATGCTATGCAGCTTTGTTCCCTCGGGGAAAATTTAGGACCCTGCTAGCTGTAGAGAACCAGCCTGCCCTTTGCACAGGAACTCACCTCTGGCCCAGCAGCGCTGGCCAAGCACAAACCAGTACCCTTTGCTGCATACCTCTCTGCCCCAGCCCCATCTTGGGCATCATAGGTTATACATTGGACCTTCTCCACTTCTTCACTTGGCACTAGACTTCCCCTCTGGCCTGGGCCCTGGTGGTGCCAGCGCCTGGTGTTAGCACAAGAAAGGGGAAGAATGGGAGGTGAGAAGTCTGGTGTATCCAGGCCTGCATGTAGCTATGCCTTGTTTTCTTACAGTGTTATGAGCACTTTAAGCACATCTTCCAGGGAGGGGGTGAGCAAGGGCCCCAGGGCCCTGTCTGGGGCTTCCCCAAGTCTGGCCTTTTTATGATTCACTGTGAGTGCCCTGAGCCCTCAAGGTTGACGGGTTCCCGCTCAAAGTATCTACCCCGCTATGGGACCCCAGCCCTGACTACCCCATCAGCAGGACCCTGACTGCCCCATCAGCAGGAAGCTGTTCTTCCTGTCCCATCCTCTGTTCTTTAGGGGATGGCCATAGTGGCACATAACTTGACAGTGCTGGAAAGCTTAGGGGGACATGGAAAAAGGAGGGAGATCACATATCCCAAAACGACCCAAGAACACTTTTGAAAAGCAACGTGGAAAAGATTGCAGATTAACAGGAGTGCAAAGTGTATTTTTCCCTTCTTGATATCTTGTTTTGTAATTTTTCTCACGTTACTGCCGAGGACAGTGCTGAGCACGTGGTAGATTCTCAATAAACTTGACTGAGTGAATGCTGCATGTGTTTCATTTCCTCAAATATGTTTTTTTTTTAACTGAAGTGTAGTTGATTTACAAAGTTGTGTTAGTTTCAGGTGTACAGCAACGTGATTCTCACACACACACACACACACACACATTCTTTTTCAGATTCTTTTCCATTATAGGTTATTACAAAATATTGACTATAGTTCCCTGTGCTATACAGCAGGTCCTTGTTGTTTATCTGTTTTATATATAGCAGTGTGATATTCTACTCTTAAGTCTTTTAAATCTGGAAAAATTAAAAGACACAAAAAGAATTTATAGTGCATCAAGATAAAAATTTTTTAACACCATGTGGTCTGTTCTAACTGAAAGAGTTACTACTTACCTCTATATACAGCAGTGTGTATCTTTTCTTTTCTTTTTTTTTTTTTTTGTGGTATGCGGGCCTCTCACTGCCGTGGCCTCTCCCGTTGCAGAGCACAGGCTCCGGACGCACAGGCCCAGTGGCCATGGCTCACGGGCCCAGCCGCTCCGCGGCATGTGGGATCCTCCCGGACCGGGGCATGAACCCGCGTCCCCTGCATCGGCAGGCGGACTCTCAACCACTGCGCCACCAGGGAAGCCCAGCAGTGTGTATCTTTTAATGCCCAACTCCTAATTCTTTTTTATGGATGAGAAATACTCCATTGTGTGAGAGAGGGAGAGAGAGAGAGAGAGAGTGTGTGTGTGTGTGTGTGTGTGTGTGTGTGTGTGTGTGTGTGTATCACATCCTCTTTATCCATTCATCTGTTGATGGACACTTAGGTTACTTTCAAGTCTTGGCTATTGTAAATTGTGCTGCTATAAACACTGGGGTGCATGTAACTTTTAGAATTAAGAGTTTTCGTCTTTTCCGGATATGTGCCCAGGAGTGGGACTGCTGGATCATAAGGTAGCTCTCTTTTAAGTTTTTTGAGTAACCTCCATACTGTTTTCCATAGTGGCTGCACCAATTTACGTTCCTACCAACAGTCTAGGAGGGTTCCTTTTTCTCCATACCCTCTCCAGCATGCTGAAGTGTTTAAGGGTGAAGTGCACTGATGTCTGCAACTTACTTGAAATGTATCAAAAAATAAGATTGACGAATGGATAGAGAGCTATGGACATGGGATAAAACAAATATAGCAAAATGTTAATTGTAGGATTTAGTTGGTGAGTATTTAGAATTCACTGTACAAAGTTTTCATAATAAAATATCGGTGGGGGGATCCCTGATCAGTTACTTCTCTGATATTTCTGAAATCTTTTTGATCTAAGGATCATGGAATTTTCAAGCATTAGTAATACCCTTAACATGACAGTTCAATCTTTCCTAGGAAAGAAGACCAATTTTTATTTTTATTTTTTATTTTTGGTTGCACCACACAGCTTGCGGGATCTTAGTTCCCCAACCAGGGATTGAAGCCGGGCCCTCGGCAGTGAAAGCTTGGAGTCCTAACCATTGGACCGCCAGGAAATTCCCCACTTTTTATATACTTCACTCACCTAATCTTTAATCTTTACTCTCCAATAATAGGCAGGTCACTAGTTACCTTGAGCTGGAACAAACAGCAGTCCAACATTTTGGGCAGGCACAGCTCAGGCTGCATTTTCCCACCTGGACTATGTTTTACTGAATTCCTCCAGACACAATAGACTATTTAATCAAGACTTGTAAAAATTAATGTTCAACTTTGTGCATTGCTGGTGGGAATGTACATGGTGCAGCCACTATGGAAGCTAGTATGGCAGTTCCTCAAAAAGTTAAATATAGAATTATTACCCTATGATCCAGCAATTCCACTTCTAGGTTTATTCCCCAAAGAACTGAAGGCAGGGACTCTAACAGTTATTTGTACGCCAATATTAATAGCAGTGTTATTTGCAGCAGCCAAAAGGTGGAAATGCAAATGTCCATTAACAGATGAATGGATAAAGGAAATGTGGTATATACACAAGATGGAATATTATTCAGCTTTTTAAAAAGGAAGGCCAGGGCTTCCCTGGTGGCGCAGTGGTTGAGAGTCCGCCTGCCGATGCAGGGGACACGGGTTCGTGCCCCGGTCCGGGAAGAT